>NC_084733.1:51186870-51311870 GCF_033978785.1 Entelurus aequoreus
AAGAAGTGAAAATAATATTCATGGTATAAAAATTGGCTATCGATGTACTGTGACGACATAATTCTCTACCTGTCACATGTTAACTCCTCTCTTCACTATATCAATAATGTCATCACTGAATATAGCTGTTTATCAGGGTATAATGTCAATTTGGACAAATGTGACATATTACCACTTAATAAAAACTGCAAGAAATCACAAGTTCAGAACTCCAAAATTCAATGGAAAGAGGCAGAAATCATATATCTAGGACTACACATTACACCAAACCTTTATACAAGCAGAGATCTAAATCTTAAACATTTAAAAAATAAGATATAATCCAAAATGGAACGCTGGTCACGTCTCCAAATATCACTTTGAGGTCGGGTGAACATAGTAAAAATTAGTATACTGGCAGCAGTTAATTATATACTGAAAATGATGCCTGTCCTAATTAATACAAGTCGGTTTAAGAAAATACATATAATGATATCACATTTTATATGGTGTGGAAAGAAGGCCGTTTGTTCATACTTAAGGTTGTCTTGTACACAAGATAAAGGAGGACTACAATTACCAAACTTCTTACATTATTATATCTCCTTTGGTTGTGAACAAGCAAGCCACGTATTCCATTCTTCTGCAGATATGGACTGGATCAACATAGAAAAAAATATGTTAATGAATTTGGACATTGATGTGGGGAGTTTATATTATATTAAAAAAATACCTAATGAATTGAGGCAGATCCCAATAGAAGCCAGCTTTAACATTCTAAAACTGTGTCATAAAATACTAGGAATCAAGTCAATGACATCTGTAAATCAACCGCTTTGGTACAATCCTAATATCATAATTAATAAAAATGTGGTTAAATGGACAACATGGAAAGACAGTGGTATTACTAAACCTCATCATATTATTAATAAAAACTCTTTTAAACCGTTCAATGATTTAGTTGATCAATATAATGTACCCATAAATAACTTTTTTAATTGTATCTCTTTAAAACACGCTGTAAATAAATGCATATCCTCTGAAAGTATGTCTTTAAATAGCCATGAACTGGAAGATGCACTTTTTAATCAAGATACAATTAAGAAAGGAATTAAACTATTTTATGGAATAATAAATAAACACCACACTAGAAATGCAAATGATGCATGTGTTCGGAAATGGATGATGGACTTAAACATTTTAGATGAAAGAGACATATCATGAAATGATATTTGGAAAAATGCCAATAAGCCCTTTAGAAGCATTAAAGATAAACTGACTCAATTTAAGATCTTGAATAGATTGTATTTTACATCTTCTCAGCTGTTTAAAATTGGTGTAGTAGATAGCAAGTTATGTATGAAGTGTCGGGCAGCCGAGGCAACTCTTGTTCATTTATTGTGGGAATGTCAGAGAATAAAAGAGTTATGGTTGAAAACAACAAAAGAAGCAATCACAGTCCTAATATAAATATCCCAATGACACTGCAAACTTGTATTCTTGGTGATCTCCATCAATTTAGTAACGTGTCATCAAAGAGTAAAAATGCATTTCTTTCAATATGCATAATAACAAAAAGGGTAATATTAAAAAAAATGGATAGATGTTGATAGTCTAACTCATACTGACTGGTACACACAAGCTATGGAGATGATATCAGTAGAAAAAACTGCATTTAGTTTAGATAATAATGACTCATATATTGGAATATGGGATCCATTATTTAAATTTGTTTTAACTATTAAATGAACCAAAATATGACTTATTATATCATTGTGGAAAATATTGGACACTATGTGTTGTCAAGTTTCTGAGATGCGATGCAAGTGTAAGCCACTGTGACACTATTGTTCATTTTTTTTAATTTTATTTTTTATTAATGTTTGTAATGATAATATCAATGAGGGATTTTTAATCACTGCTATGTTGAAATTGTTACTAATATTGATACTGTTGTTGATAATAAAATAATTTTTGTCTCACTACTTTTAGATTGTTCCGTGTCATGTTTGTGTGTCCTCAATTGCTCTCAATTGCTCTGTTTATTGCTATTCTGAATGTTGCTGGGTCGGGTTTGGTTTTTAAATTGTATTGCATTATTATGGTATTGTTGTGTATTGTTTTCATAAAAAAATAAAATAAATAAATAAAAATAATCGTTTTTGAATCGAGAATCGTGTTGAATTGAAAAAAAATCGATTTTGAATTGAATCGTGACCCCAAGAATCGATTTTGAATTGAATTGTGGGACACCCAAAGATTCACAGCCCTAATATATATATATATATATATATATATATATATATATATATATATATATATATATATATATATATATATATATATATATATATATATATATATATATATGTAAATAAACAATATACATATATATGTATGTATATATATATGGGGGACAGAGAGGAGGAGGGGGGATGGTTGACAGCTTCATTGGGGTCATCAAGTGGGCACCCTCCTTCACCGGTGTTTCAATGATAGGCCCACGACATCTCCAGATGTCTCATCAGCAACACCTGGCGTCCCAGGTGAGCACCCCTCTGCTTTTAACCATTATGTGATGTAGGTCTTACTAGAGCTCCAGATGGTGTCTCTCCTCTTCACCCACAGCCACCGACTGGCTGTCTCTGCTGCTCCTGAGAGGGCTTTGATGGTGTTTCGCAGGGTTTGGCCTCGAACTCCAATGTCCTTAAGCAGCCTGATGGTTGTTCGGCCCACAAAACCTCTGCAGCCAACTTCCACTGGGCAGACCTTGGCTTTCAATCCATTCTGCTCAGCATCAGCTGCCAGTTCGGTGTACTTAAGGCTTTTGCGTTCAAATGCCTCCTCCACGTTAGCCTCCTAGGGAACCGTGAGTTCTATTATGTACACGATATGCAGTGAGGAGGACCAGAGCACAAGGTCTGGTCTGAGGCTTGATCTGGCTATCTCTGAAGGAAAGCAGAGCTTTTGATCGAGTACCACCGGCATTTTCCAGTCATGAGCCCTTCCGAGCTGGCCTATGTCTGGTATATGGCCTTTGAATGACTCTGCACCTTCTCGGATGAACTCTCTTGTGGATGTATGATGTAATTTTGGCGGGGGCAGGGCATTGATCTTCACTCTTCTGGCCTCTAACGTGGCTGCTAGACACTTCAGAACCTGGTTGTGCCGCCAGGTGTAGCGCCTTTGTGACAGACTTGTCTTGCAGCCAACGAGAATGTGTTTGAGGTTAGCTGGAGATGGACAGAGGGGGCATGTGGGGTCCTCTCCGTACCACTGTTTGAGGTTGGAGGGGGAGGGAAGGACATCATAAGTGGAGCGTAAGATGAAGCTGATGTGAACTGCCTCCATGCCCAACAGCTCCCTCCATGAGAGCTTTCTCCTCTCAACTCCTTCCCAGCTCATCCACTGTCCTTGCTTGACTTGTGAGACAGCCTTTGCACATCTTGTTGCCTGCTTGTGCCGATGTACCTCCTCTACAACCAACCGACGTCGCTGAGCTGGAGCAGCTGTATGCCACAACGGTCTGCTCTCATCAAGGCCAAGGCCTCCTCTCCCCTGCTGCACAAGGCCAATGATGTCTCTGTGCCTAAGATCCTCTTTTGCTTGCAGAGTAGCTGCCGCTGCAGTCCATTTCCTTCCAGTCACCAAGGTAGAATCTGTTTGGGCAACGCATGGGTTACGAGACTCTGTTAGCGTCATTTCCAGCCTTACCTTTGCATACTTAAACTCCTCTACTAGGCTAGAAACAGGAAGCTCCAGAACACCTCTTCCATACACTCCGATGTGTTATGTTCGACGGGGAAGGAGACGACACAGCAACAAGAATAAGCTCAATAGTTTATTTAGAGCTTGATGATGTGGTGGAGTGTGTATGCTACTGTGTATGTTTGCAGGACTATGTGAAGAGTTACAATGAATATTTACCAGTGGTTGTTGTAAGTGCGTGTTGAGTGAGAAGGTGACCAGTTCAGTAGGGCGAGGCAGGTAGGGGAGTCCGTGAAACAAGCAGGGGTCCGTGGGGCTGAGAGGGGCGTCCAGAGGTCCAAGTCCAAAGTGGGGGTCGAGGATCGAGGGAGGCAAATCAGAATCCAGAGGGGTCCAGAGAAGTGAGGCGCACTGCTCACTTCCAAGGCGACGGAGGGAATACTGGGGAAAACAAGAGACAAATGAGTACAAGGGTCGAAGGTCACAAGGAGCGAGCAAACAAAGGTGAGGAGCCAGAGACGAAAGCTTACTGCAAGCAGAGACTACGTTCCAGCGTTGGTTCTCTGGACACGCTGGCTTTTATGAGGAGTGATGTCATCAGCAGCAGGTGTGTCGGTTGATGATTGCGCACAGCTGTGCTGGTGTGTGGCAGCAGAAGCAGAGTGTGTATGGGCGTGTCCTGCGGCACGTGCAGACGAAGGAGCAGCTGATTGTGCACGCCCCATGACACGATGTTACTGAAGCATTTGGGAAGACCCAGCCACTTCCTAGCAAATGAGCTAACCACCTCTTCCAACTTTTCTACCTTTGTGGTTAGTATGTCATACTTGGTAAGAGGCCACATTAGACTGGGTAGCAACCCAAATCGGAGGCACCACAGCTTCAACCGGCCAGGGCGCATGGTCTTATCGATGTTTTCAAGGCCAATTATAGTATCCTGCTTGAGCTGGTCCACCTGACCTGTGTCTTTGAGGGTAGCATGATACCAACGTCCAAGACTCTTGACAGGCTTCTCAGACACTGTTGGTATAGCCTCCTCACCCACACAGAATCTATGATATATATATACCTGTATATATATATATATATATATATATATATATATATATATATATATATATATATATATATATATATATATATATATATATATATATATATATATATATATATATATATATATATATATGGATGTATATATATTAGGGTTGCACATCTCTCTCTGTTAAACGATTCGATATGCATCTAGATACACAGGTTACGATTCGATTCAAAAACGATATCCTTTTATTACAGACCGATTGGATTGGATTCGATTCCAAACGATACGATTCGATTTGACGGTTAATATTCAAGACTCCAAATCCCCAAGCATTGTGGCTTTATGGCACTGGCAAAAAAAACAGAACA
Source organism: Entelurus aequoreus (assembly GCF_033978785.1). Taxonomy (NCBI): domain Eukaryota; kingdom Metazoa; phylum Chordata; class Actinopteri; order Syngnathiformes; family Syngnathidae; genus Entelurus; species Entelurus aequoreus. The sequence continues at coordinate 51,191,968 of NC_084733.1, forward strand.
ACAAAATCACATGTCAATGTATTTATTTTTAGACATGGACCAAAAAAAGTCTGGCTGAATTGTAGGATAGGAACTCCAGAGGTAAAAGTAGCACAGAATAGTAACAACAAAGTGCAATATTTCAGCCTGAGCATAGTTTTGAACACTAGAGGTAGGTAACAAAGATTCAATATTTCAACCTGAGCATATACTGTTTTGAACACTAGAGGTAGGTAACAAAGGTGCAACATTACAATGTAAACAAGTTACACACCTATAACACATCTCAAAATGTGGCAACAATGAGCACAGTGACAAGTGCTTTGTGTAAAAGAATAGAGAAAATAAATACATATGTAAAAAGAAAAATCAAACTACTGTGTGTGAGGTACCGTTTCCCAGGTCAAAAAGCAGTACTTCACTTACACTATGCCTGTGCATTTTCATCATCATTGCCTCTGTTTTTTTGGAGGGCAGATTTTTTTTAAGGAAAATCAACTGATCCACATGCTCATGTTTGAGCAGACTACGTTTTGTGGAAACAATGTCTCCCGCAGTACTGAACACACGTTCAGATGCCACACTGGTGGCCGGGATGCAGAGGTATCTTTTAGCGAGAGATGACAGCAGTGGCAAGTCCTGCTGCTCTTTCCACCACTGTAGTGGTTTTTTTTTGCAGGGGCAACGGATCACGCTCTCTGTACCTCTTGACTTCTTCACTGGCCTTGTCTCTTACAGATGTAGCTGCCATCCTCACTTCAAAGTCTTTTCCCAACAGCTGGTCCAACGCTGACATTTTGTTCTTTTTGACAGGAGGGTCATCATCTGAAATAGAAAACAATTACCGTATATTACAGGCTTTGTTTGCCATGCCTCAGTGGTGCTTTTTTTGTACCTGAATTTACCATTTCATCTATTGTCACCTGATGTTCAGAATTAATCACATTTTTGTGCACATTTGTAAAAGTTGTATTATCATCATCATCATTATTAAACTGTTTTTATTTACATGCCGATTCTCTCATAATATTGAATGTGTTGTTGTTGTTGTTGTTGTTGTTGTTGTTGTTGTTGTTGTTGTTGTTGTTGTTGTTGTTGTAAGCTAATATTTTATAGCTGCAGCAACTCTTTCTTGATTACAAGTTTTAAAATACACAAACCATCTGGCTCTTTTTGGTTCTGGGGTGCATCAATGCTGATGTCCAGATCTCCAAGGGCAGGTTCAGTCTGACATGGATTTGTCTGCAGTGGACATCTCTGGACTGGATCCCCTGTTGCCTAGAAATAAAATACAAAAGACAAACACAAAACAACAAACAGACAGTAACAACAGTCAGAGTAAATTTAATGACAGTAGACTTGAGAATGCATTGTAATATGTAATTTGTGTTGAGTAAATGATTTTGTGTTGGGGGATTTACCTTGTTATGCAGGGATGTAGCTTCTGCTGTTATGCTTGTGAACGTCCGCTCAGCATCATGGTCCGTCAGGAAGGGCAGAGATTTGAACCGGGGGTCCAGAGCTGCTACAGTGTAGAAGAGATCATCCAGGCCGGTGTAGCGCTTCTCCAAGTCGTTTCTGAATGCTTGTTTCATATCTTTGATCACCACCGAGTCTTCATCTGATGCTTCAAAGTTCTTTTTAAGCTTTGCTCTGACAGGAGAAATCATTGAGGGTGTGGGCCGCTTGTCTTCACACATGGTGGTGGTCACAAGTTTGACCGGTGCCATCAGCTTGACAATGTCTTCAATATCGCAAAAGTCTTTGTCCTTAAGAGTGTTAATCTCTTCTCCTCTTCTGAGATCCCTGGACATAAGTGCAGCAGAAATGGCAGGCTGTTGTTCCAGTACACGTTCAGGCATGTTCTGGGTACTGTTCCACCGGGTGGACACGTCTTGGATGAGTTTGTGGATAGGCAAGGCCAGTTGTTTCTGTTTGTCTTGTAGAATTTCTGCTGCCCTGACACTGCGGTGAAAAAAGCCAACCACTCTCCTCACCCTCCCCAGCATCCTTGCTACTGTATCACGGGAAGGCGTAGGGAGGACTTGGCGGTGGGTCGCCAGGCCAAGTGTCCCCGAATCCACCGAGGACAAGTCAAGTGGCGGCGGCGAGTGGATTGCCGCTGCAGCAGGCGAGGCGGGCGACCCGGAAATGGCCACATCCGTGGCCGACGGGGAGGTGAGTGCACTTGGCGAGGCGGGCGACCAGGGAAAGGCCACATTTGTGGCTGACAGGGAGGTGGGCGGTAGTGACGCCAGAACTTAAGCAGTCTTAGAGTTTTACGCCCAATTCGTGGGCGTAGCTGCTGTCTGCGCCCGGGGCGTCCATGAATTGGCCCTCCAGAGGGCCGCATGCAGGCGTCTGAGGGCCACTTTCGCAGCCGGCCAGCTGGAGGTCGCGGCGGCGGCGATGCTGGCAATGAGAAGGGTGGCGGCGCCGTGGGAAAGCCCGCCGGAGACAAGGAAGGTGGTACCTCAGGAGCTTGAGCGGCAGGTGAAGGAAGTAGCCGAGTTGCAGGAACCGGAACTGGAGGTTGCCTCGGCGCAGGAGCTGGAACTGGAACGACAGGTGCTTGCCTGGGAGGTGCAGCGGCGACATGTGCTAGCCGTGGTGCAGCGGCGACAGGTGCCAGCCGTGGTGCAGGTACTGGAGCCAGCCGTGGTGCAGGTACTGGAGCCAGCCATGGTGCAGGTACTGGAGCCAGCCGAGGTGCAGGTACTAGAGCCAGCCGAGGTGCAGGTACTGGAGCAAGCCGAGGTGCAGGTACTGAAGCCAGCCAAGGAGAAGGTACTGGAGCCCGACGAGGAGCAGGTACTGGAGCCAGCCAAGGAGCAGGAACTGGAGCCAGCCGAGGAGCAGGAACTGGAGCCAGCCAAGGTGCAGGAACTGGAGCCAGCCGAGGAGCAGGAACTGGAGCTAGGCGAGGAGCAGGAACTGGAGCTAGCCATGGAGCAGGAACTGGAACTGGTGCTAGCCGAGGAGCAGGAACAGGAAGGGTTGCTAGCCTTGGAGCAGGAAGATTAGGTGCTGAAGAGGATGGCGTCTGCAGGCCCACCGGAGATGATGGTGGCGTCTGCAGGCCCACCCGGGCTGAGCTTAGCCATGAGCTTGGCGGAGGTGGCCTAGCTGGGGCTTGCGGCTTGGCATGCCGAAGGACTGGTGGTGGTGGCCGGGCTGGAGGTTGCTGCCTGGCTGGGTGCAGCTGAGCCAGCCCACTAGCACATCTCCCGGCACCAGCCCCTCTCCCCTCAAAAATCGGGTACCAGACGCTCTACTTGCGGTCTGGAACAGTCTTTAGGGGTGGGTGGAGGGAGGTCAGGAGGGGGGTAGAATCCTCCCCTTTAAATTGTCCAGAAAGTCTCTTCCCCCCCACCTGAGATTGTGTGGGAGGACAGGAGGAAAAAGTCTGTGACTTGGGCGGGGCTAGAGTCTTAGGGGGCGGAGATCGAAAATCAGAAGGTGACGGGTTGACAAAATCTAAATTTTGAAAAAATGTCCTAATAATATTTTATTTTTGGAATAAAGTCTTTAGGAGGCGGCTGACAGAAAGAGTTAGAAGATTGAAAAAAAAAGTCCTGGTCTCTGACGTCATTGGAAGTGGGCGGAGTGACGTCACCAAAAGTGGATGGAGTGGAGTTGTTTCCGGAGTTCATTTGGCTCGCAGCCCAATCGGAAAATTGTTTGGCAAAATGCGTAAAAGGATTACCAAACAACTGAGGGGAAGAGTGGGCTGCTTGAGGCGTGCTGTGTGCCGGAGGAGGAGTCTGAGGGAGCGGCGCGTCCCGGTAGCGAAGAGACTTCCATCTTCGCTGACGCGTCCTGTACTGGAACGTAGCGATGTCATCCCTCGCCTTTAACACCCTCCACGTACCTTTCTCCACCTCCTCGGAGTCCGCTGCGGAAGAACTGTGTGGTGGTTTCATTCTGTCATGGTTGGGGTTGCAGCTTGCTGCGGGGTCATTCTCCCGGAAATGCAGAGCGGACAACTCCGGACGAAAGCGTGCAGGTAGGAAATGATTTATTTCTCATAAATCATAACTGGATACAAAAAGACAAAAACAAAACAAAAGGGATGCGTGCCGACCGCACGGGAAGCTAAGGTAACTTACTAGCACAGGAATCATAGAACTCGGAAACCAGAATACCAACGTGACTTGTTGCGAATGCAAACAATGAAGCCACTACGAGTGACCGGAAAAGGCAGGCTTAAATAGAGTCTCTGATGAGCAACAGGTGAGCGTAAAAGGCAGGTAAAAATCATAAGTAACCATGGTGACTAAACAAACTCAGGAGGTGCACAAACAGGAACTAAAGGAGTCCAAAAACAAACAGAAAACACAAAACATGATCCGGACCACGGATCATGACATTCTTTGACGCTTCCTGGCAAGGTTTTCTCACTACGATAGGGTGAAACCATCCTTGCCCAGGCACATCCTCCTGGTTTTGGAGTATAAATATTTGGGGTGTTGGCACCAACCGCTAAACTAAATCTGACCAATCTATGTCTGAGCACGGATTAATGAAGTCTACTCGGATGAGTGACGAAACACCTTCGAAGACTAACAGTCCAGTTGCGATAGATTGAATGCCCTGAGCCATACACCACGCAATTTAAACCAATCAGACGTACAGCTGAGGTGTTTAAAAGAGAGACGCCAAAACCCGCCTTTGAATTGCGTAGTGTATTTTGTGTTTGGTTAAATGTAGGCACAGTGGATTGATGGCTTGGTTTGGGATTGGTTATTTCGATCAATTAATCAGAGTTACTCGAACTACTACAAGCTGCGAACATTTAAGCTTATTATTATGAAAATAATTGGAGTAGTAAATGAGGAATGCAAGCGTGAGAAATGTCAAAGTGTGGCTTGTGAAAGGGTTAAATTTGCGTGTCTTTCACGCTCAAAGCGTGAAGCTTGGCAGCTCTGAACAAGTGTTGGAGAGTGGTCCATCGTTGTTGACTTCAACGCAGAATAACATGATCAGTGGCTGCAAAGCCCCAACTAGTGCTAAGTAGAAGGAAAGGCAAGGGGGAGTTACAGACACGCAACTCTTTTCACTCATTAAAATTGCTGTACAGACAGATCGAAATAACCAATTGACCAGTTGACCAAGCCATCAATCCACGGAAGACACTATTCAATTTAAACCAATCCGAAACAACGTGTCGTAGAATGTCGTAGAATTTCTGACCTTTGACCTATAGTTCATGTCTGTCAAAAATGTATGCTCATTTTGATTTCTCTTCCTCTTCTGTGGGACAAAAGTGAACTTTAAGTCGTGCCAACCTGTCTAGTGAATGTGTTGACTGTCTGAAAGATTCGAGTTGTTATGGAACAGATAGGGAAAACAAAATAAGACATTGACGCACTAACAAGAGAGATAAGAAAGGGATAAAGCCAAACGAAGACAGTGTTTTGGACACCATCTTTTTTTTCATTGGTGACGGGCGCGCCCGGGGGGGAAACTTTCTGTGTGCTAGACAACTCAACCCAACCATTGTACCATTTGATTATGAGTAAAATAAAACTCTTGTGTTAAATCTACTTTGATTCTCATTGACAACCTGGACTTTCCACTACAAAATTGGCGTCACGAACTAGGATGGTCCAGAACTCTGCAAGTCAACATCAGCTCCCGGCTTCTCTCTCAGGCAGACAACGCTTGCACGCGCGCATCTAATAAAAGGTAAGCTATTTTGCTTATTGTGTAAAAGTTGTCTGTCTGAAGAGAAACGGGATCGGTAAGATAAAAACTGAAATTTTTTTCATAAAAGATAGTTCTCCAAAAACAACCTAGACTGAGGCATGTGTTGGTTGGCTTGAGTTGTATTATATGTGATCATTTGTCTGTGTGTTTGTTGAAAACTTGTAATCTCTTGTTTTTAACAAATGGGGATTGTTGATAGAATTTTGGTGGTTTGGAGTGCAGAAGCATAGACGATGTGAGACGAAAAATTTCTTTGCAAGTACATGGTTAGCCGGAGTTGGACACAGCGAAATTTAAGGCAAGGTTGGCTAAACTGATGTGACATTTGGCCCACACAAATTTATGACGTCTATGAAGGTCCTACGTATCTGTCTATGTGGAAGCTGCAGCCGGGTAAAAAGCCTGATATAAGGTGATCGTTCAGTGACTCCGGTAGAGGAGATCAACTGAGCCAAGTTGTCACGAATTTGGAAATTTGCTGCAGTATAGATGGATAGAGTAAGGGCTCCATATGGTAGAGCCTTGGTGAAACTATATGGACTGACCAGACACGATGTACTGTAGAAATTGAAGGGTGATTCCTGGTTATTCTACAGCGCCTTAGGCTGTTATCCGTGTTGGTCAGGAAGGAAAAGCAGGATTTGCTCCGCTGAATGGGTTAATCGCCATTATATGAGTAAAAATGACCTGCGTGTGTGTGTTATGAGACGGCCGATTCCACAAAAGCACGCGTGCATTAGTTGTTTATATTGGTCCGGACCAGGGGGGAGTGTTTTGTGGGATAAAAATGTGTGTTTTTAAATTTATATATATATATCTGCGTATTTTAATAACTTTTGTGTAGCACCTGGTTTCTTATCTGTTTTAATTCTCCCTCATGCTTTTGTGAGAGTTCCCTAACGCTTTTTTCGCACCCACGCTGATCTGCAAGAGCTGGGAAATTGTTGGTTATGTGTGTGCGTGTGAGAAAATAGACAAAGTTATGTACAGAAAACACATGAGTGAATGATCCATCCATATAATTATTTTCTTTCGCTTATCAAGAGGTTGGATCGCGGAGGCAGCAGCCTAAGCAGGGAGGCTCCCCCTCGTGGGCGCTGCGAGCTAATTCCAGTCATTTGAATTTGTTTTTAACTATACTGGTGATTGTGACTGTGCGATATTACAGTTGTTTTAATTTACCAGCTCTTGCTCGCTGGTAAATTCTCTGTGTGTGAGTGACTGTGTGACACATATAAAAAAAAAAAGAGCTGGGAGACATTTTGAGATAAGAGTGTGTGCGTGTGACGAGGCTGTGTGAATGACAGCTGCGTGAGGCATTAGTTCGAAGAGGAGTGACACATAGCATTGAGCTAGGTTAGCATTGTGTTAGCATAGCATTGAGCTAGGTTAGCATTGTGTTAGCATAGCATTGAGCTAGGTTAGCATTGTGTTAGCATAGCATTGGGCTAGGTTAGCAAAAGTTTGCTTACTGAGGCATAGTAAGGCTAGGTTAGCATCTAGCTTGGCATTACCAAGTGTGGTTAAACAGTTATTCTCGGTCTGTAGAGTGTGCTAGTAGTAGGTGCTTGCTAAGTCCAGTAAAATAATAGATATATGGAAAATTACACGGTTAATTATCAATAAATAAATACGGATTGTGGGACATTGAAACATTGTTTAATTCATCATTCATTTATATGTCTAGTATACTTTTTTTTGGTACAGCTTTGCTGCTTATCTGATCCATCCAGTTTCTGTGTGGAAGTTGAGACAAACACACACGCACGAACATCATAGATTAGGACACATTGTAACTTTGGAATTAATAGTTATACAACAAATAAATTAATAATATTGAATTTAAATTTGAGAAAGATAAATTGATTATACATTGACATTTTAATTTTTTTAGGAATAAACACACAATAAAATAAAAGTTAAATTTATATTCTAATACATCTAAGGGCATCTGTGAAACATAGAGTCTGAAGAAGTACAGATAAGAGCCACTCAGCGCCATTGTCAAAACAAAACGTAGAGAAGCGTTAAACAAATTCTAATCAGAAGGAAGACAGACCAAAATATGAGAACTTAAGTAAACAGACAGCAAGTAAACCAGAAATAATAATGTAAATAAATAACAAAGAAAGCAAATTTCTATGTGACATTGGTGCATGTAGAATTACAAATAGAGAATAAAACTAAATGGAAATAACTGTCTGCAAGATGAGCATGACGTCATGAATTGTGCTCGGGTTAGTGATAGATAGACAGATAAAACGTTATTGATTCCTTCAGGAGAGTTCCCTTTGGAAGAAGAACTAAAAAGTAAACAGTAACTAATAAGGGTATAAATGGAAACAAAATAGATTCTATTAAAAGAGAAACTAGGCATTAACGACCATGATATAAAAAAAGTATTGCACTGTTATTGTTTTGCATTCCCTGTCATCCTAGCCCCCCAAAGAGGAGTTGTACAGTGTAATGATGTATGAGACAAAGGATTTTTCATAGGCTAAACCAGTAGTTCTCAAATGAGGGTATGGTGTTTCCGCCCGGACAAAAAAGGGAGGTACTTGAAGGTATGCCAAGGGGTACCTGAGATTTTAAATATTTTAAAATGCAGACAATAAAAATAAACACAGTACGGACGTTAAAAGTTAAAAGATTAAAAGATTTAGCTGAAAGATACGGAGAAACGTGAATAAAAACATTCCTTTGTTTTGGAGAGTATCACGCACAGCGGGAGGTCAGAGTGCAAGCATGACAGCTTGCTCGCGCCTACTGATAGACAAATGATAGTTTAAATTAACTTATAGATAATCTTTAAGTGAATTAAAAGGGTACTTAAATACACATGAAGTAGTACGTATAATCTTTGAATTAAGGTTTTTGATTAGCAATTAATGGGATAGTTAAGACTGTAATTTTAAAACGGGATATGCAAATTGAACTAACCGAGAGGATATGAAAACGATGGGTGTACATGTTTTGAGTTCCAAATTCTGGAGGAAAAAACCTCAACAAAACGTAAAACCATACAGACGGACTTGGGTGGTAGCCACGGGTGCCCTAGGTCAAGCGAGGGTGGAAAGGATGTGCAGCCGGGGGACTGCCAACTTCTCTGAACAAGACAAGCTCCAAGGTGTAGCCAGAACATGCTCACAAAAAATACATGTGTGACAGCAGGACGAACAGCAGGATACAAACAGACCCCTGCTGGACATAAGTGTCAACGGACAATGTTCAACACAATCTTTGAAGCATTCCTTTGTGGTCAACCTGCACACACCTTGTAATGACCTGCTTACGAACTGTGCCCTGACAATTCAATACTGCACAGAAGGAACTTCCTGATGTTGCCTGACAGCACGACATCAGCTGACAACTACTGGGGACGCCTCCCAGGAATGAGTGGAAGACGGGGACTGCTCCAACTGTCCTAGCACTGGCTGACGGAGGTGCGTCCGTGTGTCCTGCCACCCAAACCGCCAAAGTGTATGATCACCAATTGGACGACTCATAATAGGAGCCTTTTGACTCTTATATATGGTGGGACTCAAGGTATGGCCGCTCATGTGAACTATCCTTAAAACAATTAGAATTGTATAAGATGGACAACTAATGACCCACATTGTTCCCTCTGTCCTGCCTACGAAACAAACAAAAAAAATTTAGGTCAAATGATAAAACAGGGCGTAGCTGCCGCTGATTGAACAGATACGCAAATCAATTATTTCGGTTGTCTGTTAAAAACATAGCTATTGGTTGCAATTTGGACATTTCTGCTGTAGGCTACAAAGAGTGACAAAGGGGGGAGGAATTATGATTTATGAAAGGGAAAACATTAAAAGTAGATCAATTTGAGTATGTTGAAATTAAAATCACATTTTCCTCAGAAATGTATTTCAAGGTAATTGTAGTATACCGACCGACCACAGCTAAAGACATTTTTTTAATTCATTTTCAGACATCCTCAAACAGCATAGTATGACAGAAGTAACGTCATGGAGGACGTTAATCTGGACTGGTTAAATAAAACACGTAGAAAGAAACTTAAGGATATTATAAATGGCTTCTATATGATACAAATGATAAGCAGCCCTACTAGAATTACAATTGGATGACAAAAATTAAAGAGAACATCTGTAAATACACGAATACAAAACCAGAAAGAAGAGTGTAAAATAAAAATACCATTGGATTAATAAAACAATTTGGATTCTAATAAAGACATCGGGACTCAGCTCTCATAAGAGCAATTAAAACAGGTCTAAATACAGATCGTATGATTTAAAAGTTTGGAGGAACAAAAGTTACAATGTTTATGCGGAAGTCTAAGGCTGACTTTCATTTAGAATTAATCAAAGCTGCAAAAGGGAACAATAGAGAGTTCGTATAACAACGATTGATAAATAAATCAATAACGGAAAACACTTTCCCTACCACGTGGAGAAACTGCTACTATGATTAAATCCATAAAGCAGGAAATAAAGAAGACCAGAACATGTACAGACCAATTAGCCTTCTCCACGTTATAACAAAAGGAATAGAAAATTTGAAATTAAAAAGTGGCTTTGGAGCAATCAAGGCTGCTCAGACGGTCACTAAGAGGGGCATTATGTTGACACATCAATTTAATGAGTATTATATTTATCTATGAGAGCATTTTTGTTGTAAATTGTGAGGTATGGCTGTTAAAATCTTGGTTGTTTTTACGAATGATGACAGATGTGAACAAGAGCATGTATGGTCTTTGTGTGATGATGTAAATAAGGTGTGGTTGTATTGTATGGTAAGTATGTGTCCATGAAGGGGCATTTGGTGACTTTTCTTATAATTGAATACATGCTACAGTATGATTATTTTTGATTAATTATTGATTATTATGAATGTATATATTTATTATGATTAATTGGTGTCATAATTTTATTGCTTGATTTGTGGATCCCCTTCATTTAGGTAGCCAGGGACTACAGATGGAAAGTAGATATTTAGATATAATCTAGTACAGAACATATCTGTTTCTGAACTTAATGTTTCTGTGCATTGTCCCATCATAGATAGACTAAATTAAATACAACTATTTAGTGAATTATTGAGGCCACAATAATTCACTAGGTGTTGTGAAATATCAAAGTACTATTGCAAAAGTGAACAGTGACCTCAAACATGACCTGTCCTCCGCCTCTGTTCTTGCTGCACTTGACTATCAGCTGCCTTTTCTTTTTCTTGGATGTTTCTGAAACTACTAATACTACTACTACTATTACTATTACTACGACTAACACTGTCCCTGTGAGAGGGACAGAGGGGGGAGGTGAGTTTGGATTGGGTCAAGTTTGAGCGTGTTGAGGTTTTATTTAATCGATATGATCAATCCGGTACAAGGATAAAGGAACGTAATGATTTAGATTGACATTTTGCAGTGGTTGGCGAAAGCAACCCCACCCTCAAAGGAGGGTGCCAATTCAGTAATTAAATATTTTGTGAATGATCTAATATCCCGACATGGTTTCCCCAAAAAGATTAGGTCAAACAACGGCACCTATTTTGAGAAAACAGGTTATCATCTTCAGTCACAAGATCAGCACTTCTCAGGACCAGCAGCTTCCTAGGAAGGTGGAAAGACCATGAGACCAAAATGGTAAGTTTGCAAAATGTAGAATTTGTGTGCCAGTTCCTCTGTGCAGATTTGAGGATGAAAGCAGCCACTCCAGATTCCCTTGCACTCGCTAAGAGGGGCACGGTCAAAGCCAATCCAGGACCAACACCCGATACCCGACTGGAAGGAACCGAGAGGAGAGACAACACCTTGCCAGCGATGACGAGAACAACTAACGTAGCCAGGAGCGATGCGTCCATCGGGACTCCAGCAGCCCTGGAAGGAGGTGTCGGGAGTGCCGAAGCGGCGAGGAGGCGTTGAAGCAAGCCGAGGGCCTGGACCAAAGCCCCAACGCCCCATACTTTGCCCCGCCTTCCCCAAAGCCCCATACTTTTCCCCAATTTCGGCCAGCACGGACATGCCATTAAACATGGACTGAACCACACCCCAAGAACAGACAGAGACAGACTGTTTGAGTGGATCTCTTTCTTCACCAAGGCAGCCAAAAGCCCAACGAGGTGTCGGCAGGCCACCAGCCTGAGGCACCACCGAGCCATCCATACGAGCACTAATCGAACATGGACTCATACGAAATTCAGTTGTGTGTACAAAATCAATTGGTAACTACATTCATTGCAAATGCCGGGAAAAATAATAATGCAACAGCTTACAGTCATAAGTCTATATTAATTCTAAACCAGATCTTGTTTGATTCATTATTAATGTGAAAATACATCTTGAATAAGCATATATATATTCATCTAATTATGTTCATGATCAAAGTATTTTGGTATTACGTTACTAACTCAAAGGGCAGGCCACTAATTGTGTTCTGTGAGATGGTTTTACTGCAGGCTGGTAACAGCGATCGCTCTGAAGGAGGGTCATAGACGGAATTTTTGCCTCGTATAAAAACATTGAGGTTTTTGCCTCTATCTGCGGTAGAGATTTAATTTAGTAGTCTATATCAGAAATTGTTTTGGTCCAGGGTCTTAAGACCCTGGAAGGCGGGTATGTCGTAGAATTTCTGACCTTTGACCTATAGTTCATGTCTGTCAAAAATGTATGCTCATTTTGATTTCTCTTCCTCTTCTGTGGGACAAAAGTGAACTTTAAGTCGTGCCAACCTGTCTAGTGAATGTGTTGACTGTCTGAAAGATTCGAGTTGTTATGGAACAGATAGGGAAAACAAAATAAGACATTGACGCACTAACAAGAGAGATAAGAAAGGGATAAAGCCAAACGAAGACAGTGTTTTGGACACCATCTTTTTTTTCATTGGTGACGGGCGCGCCCGGGGGGGAAACTTTCTGTGTGCTAGACAACTCAACCCAACCATTGTACCATTTGATTATGAGTAAAATAAAACTCTTGTGTTAAATCTACTTTGATTCTCATTGACAACCTGGACTTTCCACTACAAAAGGGTTAAATTTGCGTGTCTTTCACGCTCAAAGCGTGAAGCTTGGCAGCTCTGAACAAGTGTTGGAGAGTGGTCCATCGTTGTTGACTTCAACGCAGAATAACATGATCAGTGGCTGCAAAGCCCCAACTAGTGCTAAGTAGAAGGAAAGGCAAGGGGGAGTTACAGACACGCAACTCTTTTCACTCATTAAAATTGCTGTACAGACAGATCGAAATAACCAATTGACCAGTTGACCAAGCCATCAATCCACGGAAGACACTATTCAATTTAAACCAATCCGAAACAACGTAAGGCAGGTCTTAGCGTCTCTCTTTCACACACCTTAGCTGTACATTGTTTCTGATTGGTTTAAATTGTGTGGTGTCTTCCCTGGTTGGTTTAATGTAGGTACACAATTATTATTTTATTTTTATTTTTTTTGTCCTGTCCAGCTTCTCAGGCAAATCATATAGTTGATGTAACAAATGTTTGTAGATGCCCATATCGGCTATTCAGATTTACTTTACAAAAGAGAAGTGTAGGATACTTCTCTTGTTGCCTTATTTGTATTTGACTTTATTAAATTTATTTATATTATCATTTGGTGCAGCCGGGCCGGAGCAGGAGGGGATAGAAAGAGAAAAAAAGGAAGACAGAGGGGGAAACTGTGGGTACAAGAGGGGGATTAGACAGAGAGACAAAAACAACAACAGCAAACACAACAATAACAACAACAACAATAGAGCAACATCAGCAAATACGACATGTACAAATATGATGGTAAAAGTGATAGCAAATAAGCAGTTAGTGAAATAAAAAATAATACAGAAATGACAATGAGCATTATTACACTACAAATGGAGCAATACAAATACCTATAGAAATAGCGCTATTGATAATGAACAATAAATAAATGGGTTATACTTTTATAGCGCTTTTCTACCTTCAAGGTACTCAAAGCGCTTTGACAGTATTTCCACATTCACCCATTCACACACACATTCACACACTGATGGCGGAAGCTGCCATGCAAGGCGCTAACCAGCACCCATCCGGAGCAAGGGTGAAGTGTCTTGCCCAAGGACACAACGGACGTGACTAGGATGGTAGAAGGTGGGGATGTAACCAGCAACCCTCTGATTGCTGGCACGGCCACTCTACCAACTTCGCCACGCCGTCCCCAATAATTTACCTCTATTATCAACAATACAGTTGTTCAAATGCAACAATACATATACGTAGTGATAACTAGAGATACGAAAGAATGCAGAAAAATGTAGGGGAAGAAAGAGAAGCAACCTACATTAACCTTGTAGATTGTTATAGTAACAATAGGTTAAGCTTTGTCAGTGTGCCATGTGTTACCCAGTTTACCCTAGGGCAGACCTGGGCATTCTGCGGCCCGCGGGCCGCATCCGGCCCTTTGTACGTCCCTGTCCGGCCCGCGTGAGGCCAATTATAAATTACAAAATACATTTTAAAAAGTATCTATTTCGAGTGTGCAATACAACGGTGCTGCTTTTGTTTTGAAAAGCGTTATTTGTATTACTTCCGTGTGGACGTATGCTCGTGCGTGCAGCGGCGATCACAAATTACAAAATAAATTTTAAAAAACATCTTTGTCGTGCGTGCAATACAACTGTGCTGCTTTTATTTTGAAAAGTGTTATATGTGCGTATGTCCTGGGAGTGAAGGCGCACAGCGACAAGTGATGCCCGGTTATCCCCGAGACGCTAAAAAGAGAAAAGTTGATGACGAAAAGCGTGTTTTCAACAAGACATGGACTGCCAAGTAAAGGTAAAGCCGTTGTGCTTCATTGTGGTACACATGTTGCTGTGTTTAAAGAATATAGTGTAACGACCTGCTGAAGTAGATGTTGTCTTCTTGAGTTGCGTAAATGAGGAGTGAGGAGACGTGCGTGTGGAAGGAACGAGATATGTTGAGCTGTGTTAGTATAGCTTGCTCAATAAAAGTTTAAAAAGAGCGTCAGACTTGGTGTGCACTTCTTCTGGATGCTACAATTGGTGTCAGAAGTAAAACTTTGCGCATACTGCACTGTTTGTGTGCTACGTCATCGGGAGGTACGTGCCACATGAGGAGCTCGCCGCAAAGAGAGAGAGAGAGAGACAGAGAGAGACAGAGAGAGACAGAGAGAGAGACAGCGTTTACAGGTGCAGCCACGCTGCTTGCCACGGGGGGAATTCCGCCCTCAATGAAGACTCCCAGGTTTGATGGCAAGGCGAACTGGGAGGCATTTCATCCCACTTCTGACATCAATTGTAGCGTCCAGAAGAAGTGCACACCAAGTCTGATGCTCTTTTTAAACTTTTATTGAGCATGCTATACTAACACAGCTCAACTTATCTTGTTCTTTCCAAAAGGAAAACCAATCCTCACTCCTCATTTCCGCAACAGCAACGCCTCCCCCTTCTTCGCCAATCACCTTACAGGCGTGCTACGTTCACAACAAAGAGGATGCAAGATAAAGTGACAGAAATTGAAATTTTTGTATTGTAATATACATCAGGAAGTGTTGTGTAAGAAAGTGTTAAAAATAAAACCATCAAAAGCCATCTGCTTTTGTATAAAGATAAGTTAGGTTAAATGAAAATAGTATTATTATTATTATCTATCTTATAGTATATCAAAAATAATTTGAGCAAAATGTAATTGAAATATTGTCGGTGTGGCCCTCCAGCAGTGCTCGGGTTGCTCATGCGGCCCCCGGTAAAAATTAATTGCCCACCCCTGCCCTAGGGCAACAACGTTAATATATGTTTGATGAAATGTGATTATGTGCATGAATGTATGTATGTATATGTACTTGTACAGTATATGTACAGAATTTGTATATGTGTTTGTACAGTGAATGTACATGTACAGAATGTGTATATGTGTTTGTACAGCGAATGTATATGTACAGTATGTGTATGTGCATGTTTGTACAGTGAATGTGCGTGTGGATGTACAAACTTTGAGTACGTAGGTATGTACTGTATTTGTGTCTGTATGTGGGAGCGTAGGTACCTATGTATGTATGTATGTGAGTATATGTGTATTTGTATGTACAATATATTTGACTCCCAGTGTGTGTGGGAGCCAGAGTACGGCCCCAGCCACCCAGAGAGCCAAACCCACAAACAGCAGGTGTGGTGCCCAGGGAACCAGGGACCACCGGCCCCACACAGCCAGGCCGGCCAGCGACAGGAATCCCAGAGCCAGGCCCACCGTGCCGCCCGTAAGAGCCAGCAGCAGGCCACAGACAGACGCACCCAGCAGAGAACAAGGGACGGGAGAAGCAGGGGACAGCCATCCCCCAAACCAGCGAGATACCACACCCCACATGGGTAGAAAGGCGGGACGCCCCGCCCGGGTGGCCCAGAGACTCCCCGCAACCGGACGGGAAGACCGCCCCCACCCCACCAGCAATCGGGGTCATTTTAGATCGGGGGCCATATGGAGAAAAATCTACTCCCAAGTGGGCCGGACTGGTAAAATCACGGCACGATAACTTAAAAATAAAGATGACTTCAGATTGTTTTCTTTGTTTAGAAATAGAACAAGCACATTTTGAAAATTTACAAATCATAATGTTGTTGGGGTTTTTTTACACTTACATGTTGCAGTTAGTAGTGTTCTATCTTTATTTGTCGTTATTTATACTTTCTGAATAAATTATGTGATAATGTTCATCATTCAACTCGTTTGTGAATTTTCAATCATCAAGATAAAAAAATAATATCAAAATCTAATTACAGGATGTTATTTATGTGTTTTGCTCATTTTCCTCGACTGGTGCACTAACATTATGTGTTTTTTTTGTTTTTTTTACATATATAGCATAATCTACAAAGATACAAAGAATTACTATTGCAACATCTAGTGGACACATTTAAAGGCCTACTGAAACCCACTACTACCGACCACGCAGTCTGATAGTTTATATATCAATGATGAAATCTTAACATTGCAACACATGCCAATATGGCCGGGTTAACTTATAAAGTGCAATTTTAAATTTCCTGCTAAACTTCCGGTTGAAAATGTCTATATATGAAGACGTATGCGCGTGACGTCAATCGTTGAAACGGGAAGTATGCGGACACATTGAATCCTATACAAAAAACTCTGTTTTCATCTCAAAATTCCACAGTATTCTGGACATCTGTGTTGGTGAATCTTTTGCAATTTGTTTAATGAACAATGGAGACTGCAAAGAAGAAAGTTGTAGGTGGGATCGGTGTATTAGCGGCGGACTACAGCAACACAACCAGGAGGACAGAGATGGATAGCAGACGCGCTAGCCGCCGAACTCACCTTAACTTCCTCCGTCTCGCCGACCGCATCTGTGATCGGGTGAAGTCCTTCGTCGCACCGTCGATCGCTGGAACGCAGGTGAGCATGGGTGTTGATGAGCAGATGAGGGCTGGCCGGCGTAGGTGGATAGCTAATGTTTTTAGCATAGCTCTGTGAGGTCCGGTTGCTAAGTTAGCTTCAATGGCGTCGTTAGCAACAGCATTGTTAACCTTCGCCAGGCTGGAAAGCATTAACCGTGTAGTTACATGTCCATGGTTTAATAGTATTGTTGATTTTCTATCTATCCTTCCAGTCAGGGGTTTATTTATTTTGTTTCTATATGCAGTTAAGCACGATGCTATCACTTTAGCTCCGTAGCTAAAGTGTTTCGTCAATGTATTCTCGTGGAGATAAAAGTCACTGTGAATGTCCATTTCGCGTTCTCGACTCTCATTTTCAAGAGGATATAGTATCCGAGGTGGTTTAAAATACAAATCCGTGATCCACAATAGAAAAATGAGAGAGTGTGAAATCCAATGAGCCAGCTTGTACCTAAGTTACGGTCAGAGCGAAAAAAGATATGTCTTGCACTGCATTCTAGTCCTTCACTCTCACGTTCCTCATCCACGAATCTTTCATCCTCTCTCAAATGAATGGGGTAATCGTCGCTTTCTCTGTCCGAATCGCTCTAGCTGCATTGAAAACAATGGGGAAATGGGAAGAGCCTTTCAACTGTTGACGTCACGCTACTTCCGGTACAGGCAAGGCTTTTTTTATCAGCGACCAAAAAGTTGCAACTTTATCGTCGATGTTCTCTACTAAATCCTTTCAGCAAAAATATGGCAATATCGCAAAATGATCAAGTATGACACATAGAATGGATCTGCTATCCCTGTTTAAATAAATAAAAATTCATTTCAGTAGGCCTTTAGAACAGCAGTTTATTTCATTCAAAAGTTTCGGCTCATTTTTATACTTAGCAAACTCATCCCGCGGGCCGGATAAAACCTGTTCGCGGGCCGTACGTTTGATACCCCTGCTATAGAGGGTTCTTTCTGATTAGGGACAGAAAGACAACTTTAAACACACGTACGCGGATCTGAATACACACACTCAGATTGATATACAGACATACAAATTAGATTACACGCGCACAGATTGAGATACTCGTTTGCAAATCCTTTTGCTACAATAACACTTCCATTACCAAGCCTTTGGTCACAAATGTCCTGCGATATAAAACAAGGATTATGTCATCATACATCAACTTTTTCCTGGCATGGTAAATATATGGAGAACTGCAGAGTCAGCTCTCTGCCGAAAGTAGTATGAAGCCTTGTAAAACAACATCTTATTTACTCTATCAATCAAGTCTTTTATCACAGCAAAAAAACTCAAAGATTACACTTTTCATCACCTCCATGGAACCCACTGGATGAAATAAAAGTGGACCAATAGGGCCTGATTGACCAAAGGTTTGCGTACAAACTTAATCGCACATGCAAAGCTGATCTACTAAACGTGTGCAAATTGGATTGTGTCTGTTAGTGAGCAGAATAAGGCGTACAATCCATTCTTTCTGAGTCGTGTCTTAAGAGAGTATGGCCAGCTCAGTTTCAGGCAATTTCCTTATTGATTGGTCAAAAAGCACTTACGTGACTACAGGGCGCCATGTCTGCTACCAACTTTGAGCTGATGCTATGTGTTTGTGGTGCTTCCTCGTTAGTTCTTCGACGTGTAAAAAGGCCCTGTTGTGCAGCATGGGGCTGCTCCAACCGCGAGAATTGTGTAAAGCTGTTACATGGCTTTTCCCACAACCTGGAAAGAAGACAAGTATGGGAAGTAAATGTTTGCGAACTGGAGAGCCACCGATTACAGCGTCTTGTGTGAGGTGAACACGACACAACTTCTGTGTTTTGTTCAGGAGAGAACACGTAGACGCTAATTCAAATCATAACTGAAGAAATAAAGAGATGGGTTGACAAAAACAGACTATCTTTGAATCTCAGTAAAACTAAAATAATTCAATTCGGTAACAGCGGAAGAGAAAGTCTAACACAAATACAAATAGACAGACAAACCAAATCTTAGGTGTAAAAAAAATGTGACAAAATGAAATGAAAATCTCATATAAAATATACAACATGAAGTGGCAAGAAATACATCAATAATGAATAAAGCAAAATATTTCTGGACCAAAAATCACTCCATATTCTCTACTGCTCACCAGTGTTACCAACAATGTGTCATTGTGCACAAATATGGGGAAATAACTACAATGGTACACTTATTGACTTACCATGTTACAAAAAAGAAAGATCACTTAGAATAATAATTCACACAAAAATCATAATTTCTCCATGAAGCTAATGAAGATTTTAGGAAAAAGAGGGTAAAAAGTAATGTTTTGTGTCGTTCTGGGCATTTTTTAAAAAACGTTTATTGTGCCATTGGGTGCGTGATAGAGCTTCTGCCGGTCACTAAACACTGCAGGAATGCAGCAGCAGAGAGCGTCAAATATGGCCGCTTAATTATACATACACGAAATAAAACCATGTTTTATGAGCTGGAGTATGTTTAGAACTATTTATTATTATTTTAATAACTTATTATTTTAGTTTATTTTGTCAGAAAAACTAACGTCAAAACGACTGCAATTGCATGTATCCTGGCACAGTGGCAGATGTCCTTGGTAGCAGTCATGGCGCCTGTTGTTTAGTTGGCCATACTCCCTTTATACATGACTCTGCATTTTGCATCTCTGTACTCATTAGTATGCAGAATATGTGATGATTAGCAAAGCACCCACAATACCAGGAGGAGATGATGCAAATATAATTATTTAGCACGCACAATGTGATTTAACAACACTCATCACTATTTTGCGAGCGATATTTAGCATTTTATTTAGCACCTCTGAAAAGTATGTGCACACTGCATACTGACTCAGTTACACACGACTGCAGGATCAGTGTTCGCGCTGTGCTCGCACCACAAATACAGATGAGGAATAAGGAATGTGTGTGTGCGTGTCTGTGTGTGAGTTAGGGCTGGGTATCGGTATGCGATACCTTTCAGGTACCGAAACAACCCGATGCCAAGTAGTATCGAAACTGCGTCTGTCAAATGATACCTGCAATCAAACGATACCTGCAATCGGTTGTTTTTGTACCCAGATCAAGAAAAAAATACTGTTTCTGTTGTACACACGCACACGCATTCACGCGTCGGCACGCACACACACACAGTGTGTGTGCCCCACGCTATCGAAATGACTGGAGCCTAACACACTGTGTGTGTGTGTGTGTGTGTGCGTGCCGACGCGTGAATGCGTGTGCGTGCGTGTGTGTGTGTGTGTTGTGGCTGGTTTGAATGTGCAGGGAGGTCATGGAGTTTTGACCCAATGGTTAGAATTGGCTGTTTTATTGACGTAAACACATGTGGACTTAACATTCTTAGGGACCTCTGGAGATCTGGCTTTTACGGCATGGTAATAAACGAACGAGAATAAATGCATGCTTTTATTTTGTCAATTATTACACACGACAGGAATTATTGCAAATATATAGACCATTTTTTAGTTGATTTGAAATTGTACTTAAAATACATGAAGTAGTACGTTTCCTCTCTGAGCTGCCACCTTACCGTGGTAGAGGAGTTTGCGTGTCCCAATGATCCTAGGAGCTATGTTGTCCGGGGGCTTTATGCCCCCTGGTAGGGTCTCCCGAGACAAACTGGTCCTAGGTGAGGGATCAGACAAAGAGCAGCTCGAAGACCTCAATGAGAAATAAAAACTATGGACCCAGATTTCCCTCGCCCGGACGCGGGTCACCGGGGCCCCCCTCTGGAGCCAGGCCCGGAGGTGGGGCACGATGGCGAGCGCCTGGTGGCCGGGCCTGTCCCCATGGGGCCTGGCCGGGCACAGTCCGAAGAGGCAACGTGGGTTCCCCCTCCAATGGGCTCACCACCCATAGCAGTGGTCATAGAGGTCGGGTGCGATGTGAGCTGGGCGGCAGCCGAAGGCAGGGCACTTGGCGGTCCGATCCTCGGCTACAGAAGCTAGCTCTTGGGACGTGGAACGTCACCTCGCTGGGGGGGAAGGAGCCTGAGCTAGTGCGCGAGGTGGAGAAGTTCCGACTAGACATAGTCGGACTCACTTCGACGCACAGCAAGGGCTCTGGAACCAGTTCTCTCGAGAGGGGCTGGACTCTCTTCTACTCTGGCGTTGCCGGCAGTGAGAGGCGACGGGCTGGGGTGGAAATTCTTGTTGCCCCCCGGCTCAGAGCCTGCATGTTGGAGTTCAACCCGGTGGACGAGAGGGTAGCTTCCCTCCGCCTTCGGGTGGGGGAACGGGTCCTGACTGTGGTTTGCGCTTACGCGCCAAACCGCAGCTCAGAGTACCCACCCTTTTTGGATTCACTCGAGGGAGTACTTGAGAGTGCCCCCCCGGGTGATTCCCTCGTTCTACTGGGGGACTTCCACGCTCATGTTGACAGCGACAGTGAAACCTGGAGAGGCGTGATTGGGAAGAATGGCTGCCCGGATCTGAACCCGAGCGGTGTTTTGTTATTGGACTTTTGTGCCCGTCACAGATTGTCCATAACGAACACCATGTTCAAACATAAGGGTGTCCATATGTGCACTTGGCACCAGGACACCCTAGGCCGCAGTTCCATGATCGACTTTGTAGTTGTGTCGTCGGATTTGCGGCCTCATGTTTTGGACACTGGGGTGAAGAGAGGGGCGGAGCTTTCTACCGATCACCACCTGGTGGTGAGTTGGCTGCGATGGTGGGGGAGGATGCCGGACAGACCTGGCGGGCCCAAAAGCATTGTGAGGGTTTGCTGGGAACGTCTGGCAGAGTCTCCTGTCAGAGAGAGTTTCAATTCCCACCTCCGGAAGAACTTTGAACATGTCACGAGGGAGGTGCTGGACATTGAGTCCGAATGGACCATGTTCCGCACCTCTATTGTCGAGGCGGCTGATTGGAGCTGTGGCCACAAGGTAGTTGGTGCCTGTCGTGGCGGTAATCCTAGAACCCGTTGGTGGACACCGGCGGTGAGGGATGCCGTCAAGCTGAAGAAGGAGTCCTATCGGGTTCTTTTGGCTCATAGGACTCCTGAGGCAGCGGACAGGTACCGACAAGCCAAGCGGTGTGCGGCTTCGGCGGTCGCGGAGGCAAAAACTCGGACATGGGAGGAGTTCGGGGAAGCCATGGAAAACGACTTCCGGACGGCTTCGAAGCGATTCTGGACCACCATCCGCCGCCTCAGGAAGGGGAAGCAGTGCAGTATCAACACCGTGTACGGTGAGGATGGTGTTCTGCTGACCTCGACTGCGGATGTTGTGGATCGGTGGAGGGAATACTTCGAAGACCTCCTCAATCCCACCAACACGTCTTCCTATGAGGAAGCAGTGCCTGGGGAATCTGTGGTGGGCTCTCCTATTTCTGGGGCTGAGGTTGCTGAGGTAGTTAAAAAGCTCCTCGGTGGCAAGGCCCCAGGGGTGGATGAGAACCGCCCGGAGTTCCTTAAGGCTCTGGATGCTGTGGGGCTGTCTTGGTTGACAAGACTCTGCAGCATCGCGTGGACATCGGGGGCAGTACCTCTGGATTAGCAGACCGGGGTGGTAGTTCCTCTCTTTAAGAAGGGGAACCGGAGGGTGTGTTCTAACTATCGTGGGATCACACTCCTCAGCCTTCCCGGTAAGGTCTATTCAGGTGTGCTGGAGAGGAGGCTATGCCGGATAGTCGAACCTCGGATTCAGGAGGAACAGTGTGGTTTTCGTCCTGGTCGTGGAACTGTGGACCAGCTCTATACTCTCGGCAGGGTCCTTGAGGGTGCATGGGAGTTTGCCCAACCAGTCTACATGTGTTTTGTGGACTTGGAGAAGGCATTCGACCATGTCCCTCGGGAAGTCCTGTGGGGAGTGCTCAGAGAGTATGGGGTATCGGACTGTCTGATTGTGGCGGTCCGCTCCCTGTATGATCAGTGCCAGAGTTTGATCCGCATTGCCGGCAGTAAGTCGGACACGTTTCCAGTGAGGGTTGGACTCCGCCAAGGCTGCCCTTTGTCACCGATTCTGTTCATAACTTTTATGGACAGAATTTCTAGGTGCAGTCAAGGCGTTGAGGGGATCTGGTTTGGTGGCTGCAGGATTAGGTCTCTGCTTTTTGCAGATGATGTGGTCCTGATGGCTTCATCTGGCCAGGATCTTCAGCTCTCGCTGGATCGGTTCGCAGCTGAGTGTGAAGCGACTGGGATGAGAATCAGCACCTCCAAGTCCGAATCCATGGTTCTCGCCCGAAAAAGGGTGGAGTGCCATCTCCGGGTTGCGGAGGAGACCCTGCCCCAAGTGGAGGAGTTCAAGTACCTCGGAGTCTTGTTCAGGAGTGAGGGAAGAGTGGATCGTGAGGTCGACAGGCGGATCGGTACGGCGTCTTCAGTAATGCGGACGCTGTATCGATCCGTTGTGGTGAAGAAGGAGCTGAGCCGAAAGGCAAAGCTCTCAATTTACCGGTCGATCTACGTTCCCATCCTCACCTATGGTCATGAGCTTTGGGTTATGACCGAAAGGACAAGATCACGGGTACAAGCGGCCGAAATGAGTTTCCTCCGCCGGGTGGCGGGGCTCTCCCTTAGAGATAGGGTGAGAAGCTCTGCCATCCGGGGGGAGCTCAAAGTAAAGCCGCTGCTCCTCCACATCGAGAGGAGCCAGATGAGGTGGTTCGGGCATCTGGTCAGGATGCCACCCGAACGCCTCCCTAGGGAGGTGTTTAGGGCACGTCCGACCGGTAGGAGGCCACAGGGAAGACCCAGGACACGTTGGGAAGACTATGTCTCCGGCTGGCCTGGGAACGCCTCGGGATCCCCCGGGAGGAGCTGGACGAAGTGGCTGGGGAGAGGAAAGTCTGGGCTTCCCTGCTTAAGCTGCTGCCCCCGCGACCCGACCTCGGATAAGCGGAAGAAGATGGATGGATGGATGGATGGAAGTAGTACGTATAATCTTTGAATTAGGAGTATTGATTTAACGTTTACTAGGACAATTAATGCTCTGATTTTAAACGTTATATGCAGAATTGGGCCAAGCAGGAGGATAACGACAAGGCTGGTGATAGAGCAGCAAGGAAACAACTCCTTAATTTACAGATTGCTGAAGCTAAAATGTCAAAAGAACCGAAAGGTCAAAAATCAGCTAAAGTATATTCAGCAGTGGGTGAACTTGCTTTTGAGCTCCAACAGATGGAGGGAAGAATCCTCAACAAACGTGAAATTAGACCCGCCACATGTATGATCACCAGTTAGACGACTCATACTAGGAGCCCTTTGACTCCTATATATGTTGGAACTCAAGGTGTGGCCGCTCATGTTAACCTATCCTTACAACAACTAGCATAGTATAAGATGGACACAATTGCTGTCCCACATTGTTCCCTTGCCCTCTGTCCCGCCTACGAAACCAAAGACTTAGGTCGAATGATGAAACAGGGCTTAGCTGCCGCTGATTGAACCGACACGCAAATACCACATTTTCAATTGTTTCGGTTGTCTGTTAAACACATAGCTATGGGCTGTAATTTGGACACTCCTGCTGTAAGCTACGAGGAGCTAGCAGCTACACAACAGCTGAGCTAAAACAACACATTTAAGCATATCAAATAATTATGGTTGCTTATTACATACACAAAGTCGCCAAGACAGAAGTCTGATAGAAAGTATTCAGTAACAAATGTGTCCGCATCATTCAACTGTCTACAACAGGAACCATACTTAATGAATTATTGTGGCCACAATAATTCACAAAGTGTTGAAAAATATCAAATTACTATTGCAAAAGCATCCGCCATAAGGTTAGTATTTTTCTAATATTTGTGTCAATATATATAAGCATATTTTGTGGCTTTCACCATATTGAATAATATGCATAAAATGTAGGGTCAATATCGCTAAGGGGTTCCCTACCCTTATGCCACCCTCCAGTGGTCCACAGAAAAAGGCTTTCATTGACCTCAAACATGACCTGTCCTCCGCCTCTGCTCTTGCTGTGCTTGACTATCAGCTGCCCTTTTTCTTGGATGTTTCTGGAAGTGATAGTACTACTAACACAGTCCCTTTTTCAGGGACAGAGGGGGGAGGAGGTGGGGTTGGATCGTGTCAAGTTTGAGCGTGTCGAGTTTTTGATTTCATTGATATGATCAAGGGAAAGGGTACTTGCTGACTTGTGTTGACAATTACAGTGGTTGGCCAGAAGCAACCCCAACCTCAAAGGAGGATGCCAAATCAGTAATTAAATGGCTTGTGAATGATCTAATACCCAGACATGGTTTCCCCAAAAAGATTAGGTCAAACAACGGCACCCATTTTAAAAATACTCACTTAGCCTTGGTCGAAAAGGCTCTCGGACTAGAACACAGGTTATCATCCTCAGTCCCAAGGTAAGGTTGAAAGGATGAACCTGAACATCAAAACAAATTGGCTAAAATCTGTGCACAGACCAAATTGAATTGGATTGACATGTTGCTATTAGCGTTAATGATCATTCGAATGTCCCTGAGTAAAACTGTTTTCCGCCCTTTGAATTTTTCACCCTATGAACTGCATACAGGTCAGCCCTTCCCAGGACCAGCAGCTCCCTTGGAAGGAGGAATCAGCGTGAGACCAAAATGGTATTTTTACAAAATGCAGAATTTGTGTGCCAGTTTCTCTATACAGATTCGAGGATGACATCCCGCCACTCCAGATTCCCTTCCGCCTGCCGAGAGGGTCAGGGTCAAAGTCGGATCCCAGACCTGTTCCCGATACCTGACTGGGAGGAACCTGGAGAGGAGAGAGGACAAATGTCCAGTGATGACGAGAACGACTAAGGTTGCCAGCCACGGAAAGGGGTGAAATAGCGCCCTTCTCCACCAAGGCAGCCAAAAGCCCAACGAGGTGTCGGCAGGCCACTAGCCTGAGGCACCACCGAGGGATCTACATGAGCACTAACCAATAATGGACTCATATGAAATTCAGTTTTTGTTCAAAATCAATCATATAACAATAATATTGGTAACTACATTCATTGCAAAGTGGTAGAAAGTCCAAATCTTAAACAGGAACAAAAGTGAATTTATCACAAGAGTTTTATTTACTCATAATCAAATGGTACAAGGTTGGATTGAATTTCCATGATACAGATAGTTTCTCCGGAGAAACTACGGTGGTCTCTTCTAGCAGGAAAAAAAAGAAAGAAGAACCCCTGACTTGGTCCAACTTGGTTATTTATGTTTTTCCTCGTGGGTCAGGGGCCAGCTGTTTTGAATTTGCTTACTCTGCAATATCCTTGGATCCCTTAGCCATAACAAACAATCAAAACATCTTGTACAATGTTAGGGCGATCATATGCTCAACTCTTACACGCTTGGCAATCTTCTCCCTATTACATTCAGGTGAAAAGTGAAAATAGGCAGAAATTCCACTACACTTGCAGTTATAACTGCAAGCGTTCTTCGATTCAATGCGCCATGTGATTGGTCCACCACCGCAACAACAATAGTTTATACGGCGGTAAAGCGGGTTGAAGCAGTGCAGAATTGGCTGGTCATCATTCCGAGATGCCAGCAGCAAAACGGTCAAAGGTATGGTTATACTACACGTCTGTGGCACCGGGTACAAATAAATGCATACAATGCGGCAAGATTATTTCGGGGGAAACGGGGAATACTAGCAATATGAAATTAAATAAGTTTATTTCTGTCATATAATCAACCATTAACCATTTTGTGTGACAGTACAGTACAAATTATACATATATAACAATCATAAACATTTACACACGTAAAGAAAAGAAAAGAAAAAGCATGACCGAAAAAGGAATAGGCTGAAGCCAAGGCTTATATTTGCCTATCCTATACCATCCATCCATCCATCTTCTTCCGCTTATATATTATATAAATATATATTATATCCTATACCTTCACTGAAAATAAGATTACCTGGAACATCAACATTAAAAAGAAAAGAAAAAAATCAATGGGATGAAAGTAATCGTTGCTATATTTTATCATTTTCAATTATTTCACCTTTCAATGTTTTCTTAAACCTTAACAAAGAAGTACATGTCTTCAACTCATCACTGAGCTTGTTCCACCATTTAACTCCTAAAACTGAAATACATTTGTATTTTGTATTCGTTCTTGCTTTACCTATTTCAAAAACCAATATCCCCCGTAAATTATAGTTTTCTCCTCTTAATTGAAATAACCTAAGAATACAAGCTGGAAGGCTGTTGTTCTTTACTCGAAAGATAATTTCCATTGTTTTTAAAAACACAATATCTGAAAATTTTAACACATTAGAACTTATAAATAATTGATTGGTATGTTCATAGTAGCACGCTTTGTGTATTATTCTAATGACCCTTTTTTGAAGTTTAATTATTGGGTCTACGTTTGTTTTATAAACATTTCCCCAAACTTCAACACAATATGTTAAATATGGAAAAATAAAAGAATAATATAACATATGCAAACATTTCTTATTCAGCATGTGTTTTACTTTATAAAGAATAGCAATGGATTTGGATATTTTTCCCTTTATATATTCAATATGCGGTTTCCAACATAATTTATGATCAATTATAATTCGCAAGAATTTAGTTTCATATACTCTATTAATTTCCACTTGATTTAATTTTAATTTTGCTGTGATTAAACACCTCATCAAGTACGGAGAAAACTTAAGGGTGGAGAACTGTACTGTGTTTAAAAAGCTGGCTTCTACAACACCAGCATCATTGTCGTCATCTCAACAGGACACTGCTCAACCGTGTGTGCGTGTGTGTGTGTGTGTGTGTGTGTGTGTGTGTGTGTGTGTGTGTGTGTGTGTGTGTGTGTGTGTGTGTGTGTGTGTGTGTGTGTGTGTGTGTGTGTGTGTGTGTGTGTGTGTGTGCGTCAACATATTTGCATGGTCTTTCAGAAATTAAAAAAATATTAGACAAATCGTCTATAAAGCAACATCATTTTAAAATTTTATAGCTGCACGCTGGGTGATTTAAGGGGCTAATTAAAAAAAACAAAACATTAATACGATTGGTGTCTGCTGACATTTTTTTACAATGATGTTTGTTTTTTCATTTAGAATATTTATTATTAACATATCACTTGGGTGTAAAAAAAAAAATCCTTGTGTCTTGAGCACAGTAAGTGCAGCCTCTCTCCCATGAGCGCATCTGCAGCACTCATTGTGGATGCAATGGACTGCTTCTAAAATCATGACAGCAAATAATTGAGAAGCACTGGTCTAACCATTTCAATGTGTCCATTCACTAACGTCTTTACTTCCTCGTTTATGTTAACAACAATGTTTGCTTGTGATAATATCCATATTACTGGTTTGGTTTTATCCACTTCATGTAAGCAGTGTGGGGGCACTGGCACCCCCCGTCTATTGAGGGCTCCAATCTGATGCACATATTCTTGTTACAGTTGTGTGTTGGCGTGTTGCTGGTGTGGAGCACAGTATGCAGCGATAGCAAGCAAAGTGCAAGTAAAAAAAAACTTTTTTTAAGCTTGTGTATATTTCCCCATTGTGGGATAATTAAAGGATTATCATATTTTTTATTATTATTGTTGATTTTTATTACAACAGAAATAGTGCAGCAGTCTTGCTATGTATCACAAAATCGTCACCAGCTATAGCCATCGCCTCAGAGTTTTAATAAGGATGTTTAATTCTGCTATTAACCTACCATTGCTGTTTTTAAGAATGTATATGAGCACACATGCAATACATTTCAACAGTTTGTCATTAATTAGGTCCAGTCTGTCAGGCACTACATCCCAAAGGTTCCAACTACTGCCCTTTTTGGCCCTCTCGTAAAGCACATTTTTGACAACTTTTAATTAATTTCCATTTCTCATCCTAGAAAAATCAGCCCAGCAATTAAACCCCACTAGCAGTCCTCTAGACATTATACCTGCCAGAATAATGAAGGAGGTTATGGACACCATTGGTCCCAGCCTTGTTCTCCTTATTAACAGCTGCTTCAGGCTGGGTATTGTCCCCACTGCCATGAAGCAAGGTGTAGTCAGACCAGTCTTTATAAAGTCTAACCCTACACCCGTGCATTCTGTCCAATTCTGTCCAATATTACATTTCACTTTTCTGTACATAGTCATGGAAAAAGTTGTCCTGGCACAACTTCAGCCTATGTGTCCCTCCATGATATTGCTGACAATGTTCAGTCTGCATTACTAGAAGTTCAAAATGACATTCTTGTGGCCCTTGACACCATAAACATTGTTGTGCTTGTGCTTTTGGATCTCACAGCTGCCTTTGACACCATGGGCCATGCAGTCCTCACATGGAGCACTGCGGTGGCCTATGTGGATCTGTGCTTTGATAGTTCACTTCATATCTCTCCAATAGGACTTTTTCAGTAATGATTAATGATCTCTCCTCTCCAGTTGCTCCCTTTCTTCTAGTGTACCCCAGGGTTCAATACTTGGGCCTATACTATTTTCACTTTACATGCTCCCATTAGGTTCAATCATCTCCAAATACAATGTTCACTTCCACTTTTATGCTGATGATGTACAGCTCTATTTGTCAATGATGACATAAAGTGACATAAATGCACTAGATTCCCTCTACAGCTGTCTTAATGACATTAAAGAATGGCTCTTGCAGAACTTTCTGCTTCTAAATAAGAGCACAGAGTACATTGTTTTAAGCACTGATGCACTGCATAATGCACACAGTTTTAGCATCCAAACCCTTGTGTGTGATATTTGATAACAGCCTTAAATTTGACAAACAAATTAACTCCGTGGTCAGAGCAAGTTTTTTCCAGACAAGTTTCTTGACAAGACGTTCCCATATCACCCTGGTTCTCTTTTCTCTCTATTGGCTCCCAGTCTGTTTTAGAACACAGTTTTAAATCCATATTTTTGTTTTAAAACTATTAATGGTCTGGCCCTAGCATACTTGGCTGATATTTTAACCGTTCGCCACCCTCCCAGGACTCTGGGCTCATTTTTGCACACATATTTTAGAAGTACGAAAGACAAGATATAAAAATGTGGTGTTCGTTTTTTTGTCGCTACTGCTCTCAAGTTATGGAACTCACTTCCTTCTGCATTGCAAGCCATCATGGAGCTAGAAGCTTTTAAATCTCAACTAAAAATACAATTGTACAAACTGGTTTTTAACACACAATTACCGTAAGATATGATGTTTTATTATTGTTTTAATATGCATGTTTCTTAATAATTTTTTATCCTGTTCTTACTTGCTTTTAACTTGTTTGTCCTGTAAAGCAGTGGTCCCCAACCTTTTTGTAACTGCGGACCGGTCAACGCTTGAAAATTGACACCCTCCCCCGGGGCGGGGGAGGGTGTATGTTTTTTTTATTTATTTATTTTTTTTAAATACAATCATGTGTGCTTACGGACTGTATCCCTGCAGACTGTATTGATCTATATTGATATATAATGTAGGAACCAGAAATATTAATAACAGAAAGAAACAACCCAGGGTTTTTCGGATTGGTGCACTAATTGTAAGTGTATCTTGCGTTTTTTTATGTTGATTTAATAAAAAAAAAAGTTTTTATTTTTTTCTTGTGCGGCCCGGTGGTTGGTGACCACTGCTGTAAAGCACCTTGGGCACTATTGTGATGTTGTAAGGTGCTATAAAAATAAACTTTGATTGATTGAGCAGGGAAGTGCAAATAAACACTAAGCACAGGAATCACAGGGAAAGCAGCACTTTGAAGGACAAAGCAGAGGACAGGGCTGGATCATAAGAAAACCTCTTAAATTGAAGAAGCCTTCTGATTGACAACCAGTTGTGTCGTCTGATTGCCAATCAGGAAACAGGTGATGAAAACAGCGCTCAGACCAGAGGTAAAGTGGTGATAAACAGGAAGTGGAAAATAATAAGCGTGCTAGACAGAAAAAAATGTGATATTAGAAAATACTAATAATATAATCCACACAGTCATGTTCGGTCATGACAATCCCAACCTAGTGAAGAAAAGAGCATTGAGCACAAAGAAATATGAATCCTTCATTCTTGCCCATGTGGCCCATATCTAAAACCACCACTGCTTAACGGGCTGTGCTGAGCGTGGCTTGGGTGTTATAGTCCAGTGGGACCATTTGTCTGTATAAGATGGTCTGGGGGAGTGATCTTACCCTCTCTTCACTGTTTTGCCCTCGGGCAGAAGGCTGCAGAGCATCTGAGCCAGAACTGCCAGACTAAAAAAAAAGATGTTTATTTCCTTGAAGCCATCAGAACACTAAACACACTCCCTGCTTTGCCCCTCATACTGCTCCCCAACACCACAAGACATTGAACAACTATTCCAGTTTCATGTATTTATTTATACTAATCTCATTTATTCATATTAATTTTATGAGTAACGTTAACAGCATGCAACATACAGAGAATGACAACAATAGTAAACCTTGAAATGTGTAACATATACAGCTTTTGTTGATTTGGTAAGACAACCAATTTACATTCTGACACTGAGCTAATATTGACGGAAGCGTTAGTTTCAATATCATCTGATCAATCAGGCTAAATGACTTCTTCCCTCCTGTTGCCCGTCCTTTGCTGCACAATGGTCTCACACTGGCAAACTAATCCATCATCCTGACTGCATTTATCCACGATGGAGTGTGCGGAAAACCCTCACTAAGGGATACGCCCAGAGGTCATATATCGATTGCTAACCAGCCGGTGAGATCAAGTCAAACCATAATCTAGTTTGGGGGCGGGGGGCGTGGTTGGGGGCGTGGTTATTTACAGCTAGAATTCACCAACTCGAGTATTTCATATATATTTCATATATATATATATATGTATGAAATATTTGACTTTCAGTGAATTCTAGCTATATATATATATATATATATATATATATATATATATATATATATATATATATATATATATATATATATATATATATATATATATATATATATATATATATATATTATTTTATTTACATATAAATAAAATAAATACTTGAATTTCAGTGTTCCGGTGGTTATCCATTAGATGGCAGTATTGTCCTGTTTAACTTCTCCGTTCATGATGAGTACGGTATATCATTTCGGCTACCGTGTTCAATGGAGAAGTCTGTTCTACAAAATTTACAGGCAACATACACCTTCCCCTTCGAACTGTCCTGGATGAACTGAAATTCTTGTTTCCATTCGTTTTGGAACTTGCAAGCGTATTTCTTCATCTTGCGTGTCGACGGCGTCGCCATGTCTGTAATTTCCTTCTTCTTCTGCTTCGTCTCCTTGTTGTGTGCGCAGTTGTGCACTCTACTCTCTAAAAAAGCCCTAGATGTTATGACGTCATTGGGCAGGCAAGCTGTTTATATTGTGGGAAAGCGGACGTGAGAACAGGCTGTCCCCACTCAGTCTCAGGTCCGCATTGAGCTGGAGGGGGCGTGGCCTCCAGCTCCGGCTGAATACCGGGAGTTTGTCGGGAGAAAATCTCTGCCGGGAGGTTGTCGGGAGAGGCGCTGAATACTGGGATTCTCCCGCTAAAAACGGGAGGGTTGGCAAATATGGGTGATAGTGTATGCCCTGTATAAAGTATCCATGCAAGGGGCTTTGCATCCTTTATCTGGATGTCTTTTAGGATGCTTGTTGACATTGTCAAAAAAAAAAATTCTTTTTTTTACCCAACACATTTTCCACATTTTATTGTTTTTAAATCCTCATTATCAACAATGTATTTTATGACAAAACATTGTCGTACACAAAAAGACAAAACAGTCGCAGGAAGCATAGGGAAAGGTATGTAGCATGGAGTTACAAAAAAACCCCAAAACAATGATCCAGCCCCATCCTACTGACGAGGCTGGCTTAAGAGGCTACCTGATTGGCAACCAGGGTCAGTTGGGTCCTGATTGCCAATCAGGGACCGATAAGGGAGCCAGCGCTCAAGAAGAGAAGTGGTGGCAAATGGAGTGGAACACGAAGTGGGAAAAAAAAACAAGAGCGCTGTACGGGAAATAAAACAAAATTCCATAGTAACTGTCATGACAGAATGGCCGTTATAAAGTTCAAATGTTATTTATAACATTGCCTGCTGAGTTGATAAAAGATTTTTGATGGGGACAACTTGACCCTGGAATAGATTAATTCATTTTGCATTCATTCTCATTATGTCCCTTACTAACAATAATTTCCTATAGTTGGGTGACTGTCCTCAGCTGATGAGATGGAGAGAGTTACTGAAACATTGACCGCCATGGGAATTAGTGTATTGATTGCCTTTTACGCAAAAGGTTAAAGACTAATCCTTTCTCTTGTGCATGTCACATTTCCATTTTCCTGGCTGTACTTTCTGTATTGCCATGAGTGCACGTGCTCAACATGCAACTGCCACACAGGAAGCTGTTGACCTTCCCAGTAACACGTATACACACAGTAGCCTATGAAATATTTATGTGCAAAACATGCTTCCAACAGGTAATGAGACTAATTGGCAGCACATCAAGCACATGCTACTAAGATAGTCTAGCTACTGTATATACAGTGCTCGACTGTCTCCCTCCAGATTGCATGCTCAAACAAGCATAAAACATGGAGGAGTGTGACTTGGCATAATCCAAGGGCTATTTTTATCGCTGCCGTTTGGACATAGTATATTTTATTCATATGGAGGCTGGCAAAAGCAAGCAAGCTTACTCAATTGCCTGCAAGTTTGGTTTGTGGAGAAAGGAGGAGGTGGTGGGATTTCATGAACAGGTCACTATTTCTTTGCAGATGGACACAACAAATAAAGGTCATTTCATGCTGCAATACCTCAAAGGACAGCATTATGTTTTATATTCTGTACTCCTAACATTTTAGATTAGAAAAAATATTGCAAAATCCCCCCATAAAATCAGCTTTTTTGTTTTTGTGTTGTTGTCGTGTGCTTCCTTCGTAGATGTGTTGATTAAATAAAAGATCAAATCTTTACCAAGATTTAACGCATGACTTTAGCAGTTCCACATGCCCTAAAGCCACAGTCGTGTTTAAAGACAATATGGCCAACTAAACAACGGGCCCCATGTTTGCTACCAAGGACGCGTGCGACTGTGCCCGGAAGAATGCATTGTGGTCATTTTGACGTTAGTTTTTCT
The DNA here is from genome assembly GCF_033978785.1 of Entelurus aequoreus. Classification (NCBI taxonomy): domain Eukaryota; kingdom Metazoa; phylum Chordata; class Actinopteri; order Syngnathiformes; family Syngnathidae; genus Entelurus; species Entelurus aequoreus. Next base: position 51,226,083 of record NC_084733.1, read on the forward strand.
GACAAAATAAACCATCATAATATGTCTAGTTTTTAACATACCCCAGCTCATAAACTTACATTAAAACAGTCCTCCTGCGATGCCAGGGTGGGCGCGGTGCGATGGCAGGGGAACATGCTTGTTTTGCTGTAACAGAACGGTGGGAGACGAGGAAAGACCGGTGTGTTGTTTCCTTTAATGTTAATAAACCTATAATGTTATGCAGAGGTATAGTTATAACAATTGTATTGACAAATTGAACTATTTATAGTAATGGTAGAGAGTCGGGGGGGGGGGAGCGCAAAATATTTTCTGTAACCTTAGGGGGGCGTAACAGAAAATATTTGAAAAGCACTGCATTAAAACATGCTTTTATCTCGTCAAAATATAATTTTGGGCCGCATTTGATGCACTCTGCTGTATACATTCATGCAATGTTTGGTGACCAACAGACACGCCACTGACGGTGCAATAAACTTAAACAAATACACAGAACAACCAACACAACTAATTACCCTCATTTTGCCAAAATCCTCATCTGCTGTGGACAATTATGGAGGAATTGACTTTTGTCTGAAGTATGTCAACAGTATGTTAATTGCCTCCAATTAATTGTTATATATATATATATATATATATATATATATATATATATATATATATATATATATATATATACCACCGTTCAAAAGTTTGGGGTCACATTGAAATGTCATTATTTTTGAAGGAAAAGCACTGTACTTTTCAATGAAGATAACTTTAAACTAGTCTTAACTTTAAAGAAATACACTCTATACATTGCTAATGTGGTAAATGACTATTCTAGCTGCAAATGTCTGGTTTTTGGTGCAATATCTACATATGTGTATAGAGGCCCATTTCCAGCAACTATCACTCCAGTGTTCTAATGGTACAATGTGTTTGCTCATTGGCTCAGAAGGCTAATTGATGATTAGAAAACCCTTGTGCAATCATGTTCACACAACTGAAAACAGTTTAGCTCGTTACAGAAGCTACAAAACTGACCTTCCTTTGAACAGATTGAGTTTCTGGAGCATCACATTTGTGGGGTCAATTAAACGCTCAAAATGGCCAGAAATAGAGAACTTTCATCTGAAACTCGACAGTCTATTCTTGTTCTTAGAAATGAAGGCTATTCCACAAAAGTGTTTGGGTGACCCCAAACTTTTGAACGGTAGTGTATATATATATATATATATATATATAAATATATTCCGCTCTACTCTGGTATTGAGCACTGTTTAACGGATAAACCACAGCAACCTCGGCTCTATTAATATATATATATATATATATATATATATATATATATATATATATATATATATATATATATATATATGTATATATATATATATATATATATATATATATATATATATATATATATATATATATATATATATATATATATATATATATATATATATATATATATATGTATGTATGTATATATGTGTACTATGTATGTATGTATATCTTTTTATATAGATATACATATATATTTATTATTTATAAATTTTGGCAGCACGGTGGAAGAGAGGTTAGTGCGTCTGTCTCACAATACGAAGGTCCTGAGTAGTCGTGAGTTCAATCCCGGCCTCAGGATCTTTCTGTGTGGAGTTTGCATGTTCTCCCCGTGACTGCGTGGGTTCCCTCCGGGTACTCCGGCTTCCTCCCACCTCCAAAGACATGCACCTGGGGATAGGTTGATTGGCAACACTAAATTGGCCGTAGTGTGTGAATGTGAGTGTGAATGTTGTCTGTCTATCTGTGTTGGCCCTGCGATGAGGTGGCGACTTGTCCAGGGTGTACCCCGCCTTCCGCCCGATTGTAGCTGAGATAGGCTCCAGCGCCCCCCGCGACTCCGAAGGGAATAAGCGGTAGAAAATGGATGGATGGATGGATACATTTTTGTACTTGATTTTTGCCATGTCCAATCCATAATTAATTGACTGTTGATTTGCTTGTATGTTTGTTATCATGAAAATCAATAAAACACACTAATAAAACAACCAGTATGTCAACTGTGTAATAATATGCATGTTTACATGGGAAAAACTCTTCAATTAAAAGACAATGAGAAAGCGCAGTTTACGCATACTGTAGCTCCGGCAGTGGCCAGCTCAAAGTTGGAAGCAAACATGGCGCCATGTAGTCAGAGAATTAGATCAGAAATACTTTATTAATCCCCGAGGGGAAAATACATTTTCAGCACAATCCCATTCAAGATCAGACAAACATAACAGGGAGACAGAACAGGATCGCTGACGGGTCTGCCAACTTCCGGCGCCCCTTACAAAGAAGGTGAGATACAGGTAAACATTGTGTGTGTGTGTGTGTGGGGGGGGGGGGGGGTCTAAGCATGGGCCCCTGGAGAGGGGGTCCTGACTGAGGCCAAGGGAAAAAACAACTCATAGCCATAGCACACATCCCTCTTACATGTGTGTAAGAGGGAAACATCAAACATCAAAGAACACAAAGCACATTGAAGCAAACTAAAATACATTGATTGCTAATTGTCCTTAACTGCCAATGCTCGTTCATTGTTACATGTTCCTGGCGTGCCTTTTTGTGTTTTGCCTGATCTTGCTAACAAATTGCTCACCCATGATCGACAGCTGTAGTCACGCTGGTGCTTCATGCCTTTGTAACCATAATAAAAGGACATTTTACTTGCACGTCACCAGCCATCACTGCATTTTGGGGTCACGCCAGAATGCGCCAACGTAACAGCAAATATTTTTAAGTCTCTCCCAAGTACTGATCTCGCAACCAGATTTGGCCCTCGGCGACCAGTTGATTAGCACTGCTCTAATCTGTCTTTCTATCGCAACCCAAGCGGTTGAGACAGACGGCTGCCCCACATAAACTATGCAATGTGGAATTCAATTGGCTCACTTTAGTGTTTAGTGTGCTATATGTTCAAAGTACCTTGAGGTAACTTTTGTTGATTTGACATTATGTAATGGGTAAAATGTATCAATGTGGCCTCCGTCATCCAAACTCAATGTTTCTGTATGCATTTCTGCGTGAAAAAAGATTTTGACACCCCTGCTGTAGCCAAACAGCCCTCTTTCTTCTCCCAGCCGCACCAGCCAGGTTATCTTTAGTGCATTTTGAATATTATTGCCGCAGGTGGCTGGAGAATTGGTCACTGATCCCTAGGATGACTTACTGAGGGCTCAGGTATGAAGTCTTGTGGGACACTTTGTCTCCACTTTCCATCTATTAGGCAAATAATCACAGAGAAGAGTCAAAATGGTATCATTATTAAGCACAATGATCACATAGGGTCAATCACTAAAAACAAAATATAGTGCAGCATACACACGAGCCAGGATCTAAAAATAGCATTTGCACACAACGAGCGCACGAGCTGCATGGTATGAGCACCGCTGCACAGGAACAAAACAAATCTCCTGTCAGTAGAATGATAATACATACAGTAAAGGGAAATGTTTTGGTTCTAACGAGCAGGATCTTTTTTTTCCTGACTTTTGGGAGAAGAAGTTCATCAAGCGCAGATAATTTGTATCTGAGGACACTCTGAATGTTAATCGTGTTGTTGCGATTACAGCCAGCTTCATTGCGCTCTCATTGCTGGGGGGCAATTAGAGGTGTTATCACAGAGGACATGAGGATGTTTTTTTTTTATGATAGCTTTTAAGATATTGCTTCGAGGACTCAATGATTTCTTTATGGATCACTCACGAGGAGAAGTTTTCTTAGTGCCTAGCATAAATATGCATTTAGAACACACTCACGCTTAAACTATTTTCTTAAAGTGGGTTGAAGCTGTGCAGACTTTATTTGTTCACCTCAGCATTTGATGGAAAATAAAAACTCAGACTTAAAAGTGAGAAACCGACACATTTAATGCATGAATGATAAGATGTGAATTGTAAAGCAACACGATACAAAGTAGGCAACTAAGGAGGAAAACTTTACTTGGATTGCTGCTGCAAAAGCTTTTAAGAACACGTCCGGTAATAAATTTTCAAAAGATGAGGGAAAACTTTCTAGGCAATTGTTGGAGCCACAAAGCTGTCCCCCGACTGAATATGTGAGATAAGTGATTTGGAGCCCAAACAAACTGAAACAAAGAAACACAAAGATTGGTTTGGTAAGTAAGAGAGGGGGAGGAAGTATACTGCCAGCATTCAAGGGCATCATAAACCTCAGCGTGTTTCTGCACAACAATGCAGAAAGGGGACACACTAGGAATCGATTTCACGCCCAGAGAGGAGGACTTGGATGAAGGCGCATCAGTGAGACACTCAAGTACATGCAGCATCTTGTGTTATTGGATTTGGAGACTTGTTTCATGAGCAACATCTACAAGCTGGGGGATGCAGTCAATGGAGTGCCAGCTCCCCCCCAAAAAAACTTGTGGCCAGCTGAGAAAAACAGATGGCTCCTTACTTTATATCCCCATTACTTGACATTAATTAGTACAACTTGGAAAACGCTAACATGCACAGGCTTTCTTCACTGCTCAACAAATAAAGGGAAAACATAATCATCTTTGTTTATCTCACTAAAATATCAACCTGTCATGTAAAAATACAGTAGACATTTAGCTTTTTCCCAATGCCCTATCTCAACACGAGTGATAGCATATCTGCAGCCAACAGAAGTTGCCCATGTGGTGCATGAACCCTGGATGGTATAGCCCAGTGATGGTTTTAGACATTGGTGTTTTTAGGCCTATTTTATGGGGGCTCAAGCCCCCCTAAAATATTCTTAAGCCCCCCTAAATAATTTGGTGTTAAAAAAAAAAAATATATATATATTTTTTTTAATTTATTTATTTTTTTTACAAATACATGCCGACATATTCATTATAAAGTGGCCCGAATATGAGTTTAAATAATTAATCATATAACCTGTCATTATTCACTCAGTTTCCCCTCACTTCATAGCGTAAGGTAGAGAGCCCCTTTAGTGCGTCGGTATCCAATCCATTCCACTTGTTCATATAGAAAATGCCCACATCACTCAAAATCCAGTCCGCGTTTTCTCTGCGACCTTGCTTGCGGTCCTTGGACTTGTTCATATAGAAAATGCCCACATCACTCAAAATCCAGTCCGCATTTTCTCTGCGACCTTGCTTGCGGTCCTTGGACTTGTTCATATAGAAAATGCCCACATCACTCAAAATCCAGTCCGCATTTTCTCTGCGACCTTGCTTGCGGTCCTGCAGGTGTACGAAGCACATTAGCACACAGCACTGCAGAACAAGAACGTGAACGGATGCAAAATGGACATGAGAAACTTTTTCAAGAAAGTAAGTATTCATCACTGCTTGTAGTAAAATGTATTAGCTCCACTTTACACCAGGTCTGTGTTTGACAAAAAGTTACTTTCCCGCTCTAAAACAATGCTGCTACTTAGTTAGCTAGTTAGCCTGAAATGCATCATGAAGGTACTGGTTATTTATAAAGTTAAATGTGCACTCTTTTTACCATTTGCTATCTTTGGGGTTACTTCCTTCTGGAGTATCAGCTGTGTTTCTCACTTTACACATGGAGGAGAACAGGAGCTGAGCTCATTCACGTATGACTATCATCAGTAGATACTAATAATAATCACTCCACAACCCTTATTAAACTGTAGGAGTCAGGGCAGAGGAGCACAGAAAGTGAGAGGAGAGAGGCCTCTACTGGAAAGGTGAGTAGGAGAATAATGATACATATAAATAAATATTAAAACAATTTTTTTTTTAATGGCTTATCGATAAGCCATTTGTTTTATTTATTTCTGGGTGGATCATGTTGACTATTGGTCCTCCTAATTGTCAATCATTCTGGTGATGTTACGTAAGGACATATATATATATATACCTGTATATATATACCTGTATATATATACATATAAATATATATATATATATATATGTTATAATTTATTTATATAATAGATTGTATTTGTAATCTACTTTACGTTTGATTCCAAATCTCAAAGTGCTACACCATTGGCGTTGTTAGGCCTATTTTGGTGTTGTAATAAATAAATAAATAAAAAATGGCTTATCGATAAGCCATTAGTTTTATTTGATATATATATATATATATATATATATATGTATGTCCTTACGTAACATCACCAGAATGATTGACAATAAGGAGGACCAATAGTCAACATGATCCACAACATCCTCTAGTATACCTTTTAAGTCTTTCATATATATATATATATATGTATATATATATATATATATATATATATATATATATATATATATATATATATATATATATATATATATATATATATATATATATATATGTATGAAAGACTTAATATGTATATATATATATATATATAAGAAAAACCCAGACACCATCTTTGTAGTCATTTTTCTCCTGCGTGGACTTCTGTCTTCCTTTACAATGAGTTAAGCTGCACGAAACCTTGTGTCTGCGATTGTAAATATTGTAAATAATTTAGTTTTTAAGTTTTGTGTTTCTTTTAGAATCTATATAAAGTAATATACATTAGCCTATTGTTAAAATAATGAAAAAAACATCATAAAATATATTTGTTTTATTGTATTATTACATTAATAGCTGTTGTATTATTATAGGATGACTTGTTAAACATTTCATAGGATTTTCAGAGGGAGGAAAAACCAAGACATTTAATATAAAATGTAAAATGAATAAATACATAAAAAGAAAAAGAAAAAAAATGGTTAAAAGCCATTGTCCCGGGGAGCATTTAATTTCGTCCCGTGCATTTTTTTTACCGTCCCCGGGACGACGGGACGACGTTCATCTCAAACCCGGGAAGTTACATTTTATTGTTTGCATTATTTGTTTACGCATTGCACTTTGAAGATGGTCCCTAAGCTCTTTGACAGCTTTGGCTCTTTTTCAGATCAGCAGATGGACTTAAAGGCCTACTGAAACCCACTACTACCGACCACGCAGTCTGATAGTTTATATATCAATGATGAAATCTTAACATTGCAACACATGCCAATACGGCCGGGTTAACTTATAAAGTGCGATTTTAAATTTCCCGCCACACTTCCGGTTGAAAACGTCTAGATATGAGGACGTATGCGCGTGACGTAAACGGTTGATAGAAGTATTGGTACCCCATTGAATACAATACAAAAAAGCTCTGTTTTCATCTCAAAATTCCACAGTATTCTGGACATCTGTGTTGGTGAATCTTTTGCACTTTATTTAATGCACAATGGAGACTGCAAAGAAGAAAGTTGTCGGTGGGATCGGTGTATTAGCGACGGACTACAGCAACACAGCCAGGAGGACAGAGATGGATAGCAGACGCGCTAGCCGCCGAACTCACCTTAACTTCCTCCGTCTCGCCGACCGCATCTGTGATCGGGTGAAGTCCTTCGTCGCACCGTCAATTGCTGGAACGCAGGTGAGCACGGGTGTTGATGAACAGATGAGGGCTGGCTGGCGTAGGTGGATAGCTAATGTTTTTAGCATAGCTCTGTGTGGTTCGGTTGCTAAGTTAGCTTCAATGGCGTCATTAGCAACAGCATTGTTAACCTTCGCCAGGCTGGAAAGCATTAACAGTGTATTTTCATGTCCATGGTTTAATTGTATTGTTGATCTTCTGTCTATCCTTCCAGTCAGGGATTTATTTATTTTGTTTCTATATGCAGTTAAGCACGATGCTATCACGTTAGCTCCGTAGCTAAAGTGTTTCGTCGATGTATTGTCGTGGAGATAAAAGTCACTGTGAATGTCCATTTCGCGTTCTCGACTCTCATTTTCAAGAGGATATAGTATCCGAGGTGGTTTAAAATACAAATCCGTGATCCACAATAGAAAAAGGAGAGAGTGTGGAATCCAATGAGCCAGCTTGTACCTAAGTTACGGTCAGAGCGAAAAAAGATATGTCTTGCACTGCATTCTAGTCCTTCACTCTAACGTGCCTCATCCACAAATCTTTCATCCTCGCTCAAATTAATGGGGTAATCGTCGCTTTCTCGGTCAGAATTGCTCTAACTGCATTGAAAACAATAGGAAAATGTGAGGAGCCTGTCAACTGACTACGTCACGCTACTTCCGGTAGGGGCAAGGCTTTTTTTTATCAGATACCAAAAGTTGCGATCTTTGTCGTCGTTGTTCTCTACTAAATCCTTTCAGCAAAAATATGGCAATATCGCGAAATGAAAAAAAACCTAGTTCATTTAATTTGTTCTCAGTGCCCAGTGCGAACAAGTGGATAAAAAAACCAACAACAACTGAGAGACTGAGTGGGTACTACCAAAAGTTAAAGTTAAAGTTCCAACGATCGTCACACACATTGGGTGTGGTGAAATTTGTCCTCTGCATTCGACCCATTCCCATATACACCCCCTGGGAGGTGAGGGGAGCAGTGAGCAGCAGCGTGCACCACGCTCAGGAATCATTTGATGATTTAAGCCCCAATTCAAACCCTTGATGCTGAGTGCCAAGCAGGGAGGCATTTTTTTAGTCTTTGGTATGACTCAGTCGGGGTTTGAAATCACGACCTTCCAGTCTCAGGGTGGACACTCTAACCTCAAGGACACTGACCACAAGTCAACATCTCTTTGAATGGAAAGAAAAAGTGAGGATGCAGGGACATATTTGAATTAGAATGCGCGCAAAATAGTGTTTTTGTATTTTAATTAGTGGTGGTAGTGTTGTTTTTGACAGAATTGGTTAAGTTGGCAGTGTTGGCACAAAACTTTTGTATTCTGGAGGTTTGGGGTTAAAATTCCCATATTTTTCCAGTACAAATTCCCACATTTTAAAATGCAAATATCGACGTTGAAATGTCTAGCAGTGGCACTATTGTCTCTTTCGTGCAAAGGAAGAGCAGGAGGAGCACTGCCAGAGCCCCACTGATTGACTTCCACCAAATGACTTGTGTGCAAGCTTCTGCTCAAACTGTCAGAAACTCTGTAATGAGATCGCAGTCCTCTAGTGCGGCCTGCGATCACATCTGGGCACAGTGCGATTTGATGCTGTTTGTCTACCACACCGGAATTTGCCATTTGCAGTTCTTGTTGTCATCAAAAATGACAGCAGCTTCACACATTTGCACAAGTGACAGACGACGCATAGAATGTTTTGCTAACTACAAAGTTCTATAGCATGATTTGTTTGGTTGTAATGGTTGGGGCAGCATAGATCCTGACAAGGGCGTTGGAATGAGTTTAACATTGGGGGGGAACATATTGGAAATCTAACAGAAGACTATAACCTCATAATCTAACTCAAAACCTGGTAGAACAGTGGAAATAAAAATGTTATATTTAAAATGCCTCTTTAAAAAATCAACTTGACATCAGTCTTCACTTGTTATTCTTTCCAGATCTATTATAACAATAATGTGTTGAATTATTATAATCTTACCTCAAGGTAAGGTACGAAGGTACGCATGGCACTTGAAGCTATTCCCTGCATGTATTCCAATTATTCTCAAAGTTAAAATAGTTTATGCTTAAAAAGTAATAGCAGGCTATTCTCATGGCATTCGCTCGATTGCAGCTGGACTGTTCATGTTGTCTTGGAAGACGTTTTGCCTCTCATCTGAACAGGCTTCATTAGTTTATACTCATAGAATTTTAGATTGGTCAGATCCAGTCTAGATCATATAGATCTATGTCAAATATAAACTAGAGCTGACCAGTATACTGTAAGTCTACGAGCATGAACAGATGAAGCCTGCTCGGATGAGAGGCGACACGTCCTCAAAGACAAATGGAACAGTCCAGTTGCGATCAATTGACTGCTCTTAGAAGGAATGAGAACATCCTTTACATACTGTAATAACAGGCTAATGTATATTTCACCAATACATTTGGGCGTCCTCCATCTCCATATTTTTTGTTTTAACTGCCTCACTACTCTATGTACTATCATTCTATAGTTATTATTGCACAAACTATCTAATATAATGTTATACATTTGACAAATGGTCGAGGATTATTAGTTGTTGTCCTTGTGTTGTGTAACATAACCAACACTGCTCTACTCCTAAAAACAGTTCTGTTGGTGTTTCAACCTTTTTTTGGTGGTGGTATTGTGCTGAATGAGATGGTAAAATATTTGAGCTAGTGTTGACATTACTTGAGAACACTGAGAAAGTTAGCAATTAAATGATATATGAGTGACCATCCCAGGATTAAAATTACTTTATTAAGAATGGGTACCTTTCACATTTGAATCGATACAGTACCAATTCCATTTCGTGGGAATCTACAACGATACTCAACTGTACCAATTCCCGGTACTTTTATGATAACTGTGCTATATAGTTGTTATATTTTGATTTCTTACACTGCTGCATCTTATTTGCAAGTTGCATGCATTTGCCATTACAAGATGTTAGATGACAGTAGTGTATGTACTGTATAGGCTACGGAGTGTTGCTTAGTCAGGAAGTAGTCTTTGCGATTAAGATGAATTTAAGTCTTAATACTATAAGTATTGTACTTATTACACAAGAGCTATTTGATTGTAATGTGCATCTTAGTTGTAGTTTTCATTAACAATTTTGGAGGTGTTGAAATCGCCACATAAAATCGCTATTGCTGATCAGTAAAATGTCCATAGCAAATCCATTAAGCATTAAGCTAAAACATTTTGGAAAAGTGGAGGCTTACTATACGTTAAGTTTGAGTGTGTCTATCAAGCATACTTGCGTTGTGGGTATGGAAAATTGCAACATTACCGAGATGAAATTTCTGTGCACTTCCTAGCTGCATAATTTCTCCTCGCTGCACTTGCTCTCATTACATACATTTGCCGTCTCTGCATCTTGTTGTCATACTTCAACCTTTGCTTGCGCCAACCTGACTGCTTGAGTGCTTGTTTACCTACAAAGTGTTTAAGCCGCCCGAGTTTTCAACTGGATGTGATGTCACGTGCAACCGAGATATCAAAATATGGTACGATTTGATTTTACATGAATCAATACCCTGTAGTACTAATGGAATTCGGTCAGTGTCTATAAGAGTACTAAATTAGGTACCCATCCCTTGACTTCTCTCAAAAGATGTGGTTTCTGAATATAAATATAAAATATCGGCAAGACGTTATAAACAAGCCATATTTTAAAGATCCCCTGCTGTCTCTTCTCTCCCAAATACTCAAGTCAGAGTCGGTGAGGTAACAATGCTATGTTGCGCTTCAAAATGAATGCACACAAGTGCATTCATTTTGTGCATCAGTTAATTTGGAAGTCAAAGATTTCCAAATTAAACATGTTTCTCTTCTGCAGTATAATTTTTTGGGTGGAACAAATGCAGTTTCAAGTATTGGGGTGGACTCGTCCCCCCCGTGCCTCCTAGTTCCTATGTGCTTATGGACCCCGAGTGCGGTTAATTTCAAGGATGACCTCCTCAGAGCCATTGTCAGACCATGGTCCAGTGGGCCAGTGGGCTCCTTCTGGTGCATTACAATGCGTCATGTTGCTACAATGTGTCAGCACTTCCTTAAGGACGGAGGCAGTGAGGCTATTTATTGAGTGCCCTGTCCGTTCCACAGACCTATATCTAATCAAGCACCTATGGGAGATTGTTTTGTAAAGATTTTCATTTGGAATATGACATCCATTTAGCTTTGAGATGTAATTTATTAATTGAATTGTTTCTTTGGTGTATTTTAGTGCCTTTGTGCCCAAAATAGCATGTGCTAAAAATAAAAGCCCTGATGATGAAAGCTGTAAACCAGAATGTGAGACAAACACATTGTACATTTGTTTTGTCGCTAAAGCACATTTATATATAATCATAAACAATAAATTAATGACATCACTGATACGATCGAGGAACACTGGAAGCCATAGAGAATGGATGCTGTAGGCTGACGGCCAGTCCAGAGTGTAGTCTGCTGCAGTCAGGTGACCTTGATCTGTATTGGCAGCGGATTAATGATTTTTAGATTAAATATTTATTTGTATATTGAGGTCAAATCAATTGTATACTTCATATAAACTATTCATATTATGTACATGTAAATATATATATATATATATATATATATATATATATATATATATATATATATATATATATATATATATATATATATATATATATATATATATATATATATATATATATATATATATATATACATATGCTGTACATATGTATATATATATATATATATATATATGTATATATATATATAGAGAGAGAGAGAGATAGTATTTATATACAGTAAAGGCCAAAGGTTTGGGCACACCTTCTCATTCAATGCATTTTTGTCATGTCTGTGTGATCATGTTTGGTTTTAGTTATGTTCGGTTTTGTTTTTGGACTCTTTGTGCACTCTTGTTTGTTTTGTCACCATAGCAACCCATTAGTTTCACCTGTCATGTCACGCACCTGTCTCACGCTTTGCACTCGCACACCTGTCACTAATCATGTCTTCACTATTTAAGCCCGTAGTTGCCAGGCAATCAGCCTGGCGACATCACACTCTCTACACACCCTTATGATCCATGCTGCTCTTTTTCATACCCTTTTCTCGTCCAAGTAAGTTTTCTTTATTCATGCCATAGTTTGCAAGTTTTGTTTTTTGTCCATAGTTCTGCCTTTGTGCGAGTTTTTGTTTATTCCTTTTTTGAGTGTTAAAATTAAATATGTATTCACCTGCACGCCATGTCTGGTCCAAATCATTTGCACCAAGGGAAAACAAACCACGCCAAAGTCCAAGTCTTGACAATGTTCTTTATTTTCATGACTATTTACATTGTAGATTGTCACTGAAGGCATCAAAACTATGAATGAACACATGTGGAGTTATGTAAGTTAACTGAAAACATGTTTATATTGCAGTTTCTTCAAAATAGCCACCCTTTGCTCTGATTACTGCTTTGCACACTCTTGGCATTCTCTCGATGAGCTTCAAGCACACCTGTGAAGTGAAAACCATTTCAGGTGACTACCTCTTGAAGCTCAATCAAATCAATGAATTGGTCTTCTTGCAAAATAAGTGTCAACTAGTGATATAAGAATATGAGATATAATATTTAGACAAAATAGTATCATCAACGATCATTGCAGGCTGACTCAGTCTGGGGTATAGCACCAAATTCTGGCACCCCACACAAAAGGACCCTCCATCCCACACTAAACCAAAGTTTCCGCCCTATAAACACACACGGTATGTTTACGTGTATTAAAAAAACAATTATTGTATAGATTTTGTTGAAACTAACACATGAAAATGTTATGTATCAACAGGGAGGAAGGAGACGGCACGACAACTGAGGGTCAAGCTCAACGGGTTTTATTGAGCACTTGATGATTACGTGGGGTGTGTATGCTACTATGTGTGTGAATGGAATACTATGTGTGGAAATTAAATGTATGTAAATACCGGAGGGTTTGTTGGAGTGCGTGTTGGATGTGGTAGCAAACAAGTCCAGAGGGGAAGAGGCAAAAGGGGTCCGAGGTCCGAGCGGGGTTGTGGGGCAGAAGAGAGGCGTCCAAAAGTCCAAGCGTGGGGTCGAAGATCGGGAAGGCAATCAAGGTCCAGGGGAATGAGCAGCAGCAGAAATGCACAGCAAAAGCTGAAACACAGGGGCTGTAGGGGACAAGAGACAACGAGGACAATCAGGACGAAGCACAAGGAAGACAAGCAAAACGAGAAAGAGCAGGAGGGAAGTCAGAGACGCGAAGCTTACTGTACACAGGGCTACCTTACGACGAGGAGAAGTCAGCGGTGAGGCTCTTTATCCTGTCGCCTTTCATTAGTCCCAGGTGCGCTGATTGCAGATTGCCTACGGCTGTGGTGGCGCGTGGGCGCGGTCTGCGCAGCGCGTGCGGGGGCGTGTCTAGTGGCGCTCTCAGTGGAGCTTCTAGGTGCTCCCGCAGAAGAGGGAAAAGCGGACTGCACGTCCGCCGTAACAGTGCCCCCCCCTCTTATGCGAGGCTCCCGACGAGCCCGGAGAGCTCCTGGGTTGGCCTAATAGAACTCCTCCAGAAGGGAGGGATCAGCAAGGTAGGAGACAGGAATCCAGGACCTATCTTCAGGCCCATAACCCTCCCAATCAACCAAATAAACTAAACATCTACCTTGCCGACGGACCCCGAGGATCTCCTTGACGGTCCAGACAGGGTCGCCGTTGTCCAAAATCCTGGGAGGGGGGGTTGGGTCGGGGGAGGGAGCTCAAAACAGGCTTAATCTGGGAAACATGGACAACAGGGTGTCATTTGACAGAGGGGGGTAGAGAAAGTTTAACTGCAACCGGGTTAATAATGGCTTCTATGGGGTAGGGTTCTACAAATCGGGGTGCGAGTTTACGTGATGGTACCTGTAGGTGAAGGTCCTTGGCCCGTAATAACACTTGTTGACCCGGGGAGTACGAGGGGGCCGGAATGCGTCACCGGTTGGCACTACGGCACATCCTCTCGGAGGACTTGAGCAGAGAGGCATGGGCGGCCTTCCAGACTTGCTGGCATCTCCTGATGTGTTTACGTGAGGAAGAGACTGCAACTTCCATTTCCTGTTGAGGAAACATCGGGGGATGGTAACCTAGGGATCACTAAAATGGTGACAGCCCAGTAGCTGAACTCTTCATGGAATTGTAGGCAAACTCGACCCAGGGCAGAAACTTGCTCCGTGAAGATGTTTGGCGGGCGGAGATGCAGCGCGGCATGGTTTCTACACTCTGGTTTGCTCTTTCTGCCTGAGCGTTGCTCTGAGATAAGGCTAACTGTGGCCCCAATTCTCTTGCAGAAGGTCTGCCACACCCAGGATGTGAACTGGGGGCCACAGTCCGAGACAATGTCCATAGGGATGCCATGTTGTTTGACTATGTGGTTAGTGAGAAGGTCAGCAGTTTAAGAGGAAGATGGAAGCTTGGGTAGAGGGACAAAGTGTGCGGCTTTGGAAAAGCGATCAATGATGATAAGTATGGTGGTGTTACCTTGGGAAGGGGGAAAGCCAGTGATGAAATCCAGAGAGATGTGTGACCAAGGGCAACTGGGGACGGGAAGAGGGCACAGTAGTTCTGCCGGCGGTCTGTGGGCAGGTTTATTACGTGCACAAGTACTGCATGCGGCGATAAATTCACGGGTATCGGTAGCCACCAGAGCTGCTGGCGGATGAAGGAGAGGGTGCGCTGGAATCCCGGATGGCAGGAGAAGACACTGGAGTGCCCCTAGTCCAAAACTCGAGGACTTAGCTCACGGGGAACGAAGAGTTTGTTGGGGGGTCCTCCCCCTGGTCCGGGATTAACCTTCAGGGCGTCTGGGGCCAGTCCTTCCACTTCCCAGGTGACCATGCCGATTATCCTGGAGGGTGGAATAATGGTTTCCTCCGGAGTGTTGCAAGTGGGCTCCTCCGAGAACTGGCGGGATAGGGCATCAGCCTTGGTGTTACGTGAGCCTGGCCTGAAAGAGAGCACATAATCAAAACGACCAAAACATTGGGACCATCGGGCCTGCCGGTCATTGAGTATCTTGGCCGACCGGACATGCAGGAGGTTGCGGTGGTCCGTGAGGCCCTGAAACTGGTGTTTGGCCCCTTCAAGCCAATGTCTCCAGTATCTCAAGGCCTCGTGGACAGCAAGTATCTCCCGGTTACCAGCATTATAGTTTCGCTACGCAGGGGATAAACGTCTCGAAAAGAAGGCACATGGATGAATCTTGTTGTCCTGCTTGGAGCGTTGGGAGAGGACTGCCCCAATATCGGAGTCGGAAGCGTCCACCTCCACGATGAATGGGCAGTCTGGGTCTGGGTATACGAGGGTAGGTGCAGAGACGAAACTCCTTTTAAGGCAACAGAAAGCCATTCCAGCTTCACGGTTCCACTGAAAAGGTATATTGGTTGATTTAAAGGCCTACTGAAACCCACTACTACCGACCACGCAGTCTGATAGTTTATATATCAATGATGAAATCTTAACATTATAACACATGCCAATACGGCCGGGTTAACTTATAAAGTGACATTTTAAATTTGCCGCTAAACTTCCGGTTCGAAACGCCTCTGAGGATGACGTATGCGTGTGACGTAGCCCGGCGAACACGGGTATGCCTTCCACATTGAAGCCGATACGAAAAAGCTCTGTTTTCATTTCATAATTCCACAGTATTCTGGACATCTGTGTTCGTGAATCTGTTTCAATCATGTTCATTGCATTATGGAGAAGGAAGCCAAGCAAGCAAAGAAGAAAGTTGTCGGTGCGAAATGGACGTATTTTTCGAACGTAGTCAGCCACAACAGTACACAGCCGGCGCTTCTTTGTTTACATTCCCGAAAGATGCAGTCAAGATGGAAGAACTCGGATAACAGAGACTCTAACCAGGAGGACTTTTGATTTGGATACACAGACGCCTGTAGGGAACTGGGACAACACAGACTCTTACCAGGATTACTTTGATTTGGATGACAAAGACGCAGACGTGCTACTGTGAGTATGCAGCTTTGGCTTTTTTTGCGTATGTACGTAACTTTTTTAAAATATATAAGCTTTATGAACCTTGGGTTAGGTGAACGGTCTTTTGGGCTGAGTGATTGTGTGTGTTGATCAGGTGTTTGAATTGTATTGGCGTGTTCTATGGAGCTAGGAGCTAGCAGAGGAGCTAGGAGCTAGCATAACACGTACCGTACCGTACGTGCGCGTCACGTACGTAACTTTTTAAAAATATATAAGCTTTATGAACCTTGGGTTAGGTGAACGGTCTTTTGGGCTGAGTGATTGTGTGTGTTGATCAGGTGTTTGAATTGTATTGGCGTGTTCTATGGAGCTAGGAGCTAGCAGAGGAGCTAGGAGCTAGCATAACAAACACGCAGGTGTTATTATGCAGGATTAATTTGTGGCATATTAAATATAAGCCTGGTTGTGTTGTGGCTAATAGAGTATATATATGTCTTGTGTTTATTTACTGTTGTAGTCATTCCCAGCTGAATATCAGGTACCGTGAGTATGCAGCCTTGGCTGCTAAACATTCGATAACTTGACCGTATGTGCGCGTCACGTACGTAACTTTTTAAAAATATATAAGCTTTATGAACCTTGGGTTAGGTAAACGGTCTTTTGGGCTGAGTGATTGTGTGTGTTGATCAGGTGTTTGTATTGTATTGGCGTGTTCTATGGAGCTAGGAGCTAGCAGAGGAGCTAGGAGCTAGCATAACAAACACGCAGGTGTTTTTATGCAGGATTAATTTGTGGCATATTAAATATAAGCCTGGTTGTGTTGTGGCTAATAGAGTATATATATGTCTTGTGTTTATTTACTGTTGTAGTCATTCCCAGCTGAATATCAGGTCACCCCCGGCTCTCACAGCATCTTCCCTATCTGAATAGCTTCAACTCCCCACTAGTCCTTCACTTGCACTTTACTCATCCACAAATCTTTCATCCTCGCTCAAATTAATGGGGAAATTGTCGCTTTCTCGGTCCGAATCTCTCTCACTTCATGCGGCCATCATTGTAAACAATAGGGAACTTTGCGTATATGTTCAACTGACTACGTCACGCTACTTCCGGTAGGTGCAAGCCTTTTTTTTATCAGATACCAAAAGTTGCAATCTTTATCGTCGTTGTTCTATACTAAATCCTTTCAGCAAAAATATGGCAATATCGCGAAATGATCAAGTATGACACATAGAATAGATCTGCTATCCCCGTTTAAATAAAAAAAATTCATTTCAGTAGGCCTTTAAGTGCATGGAGGGCTTACTGAAGTCCTTAATGAATCGTCTGTAGAATCCGGCAAATCACAGGAAACGTCGCAGCTCAGTTCGTGTAGAGGGTTGAGGCCATTCCACCACCGCCTTCACCTTCTTGGGGTCAGCCTTGATATGCCCCTCTTCAATAACAATTCCAAGAAAATCAACAGATGAGGAGTGGAATTCACATTTCTCTGCTTTGACGAAGAGACGGTTCTCCAGCAGACCTTGCAGGACGAGGCGGACGCGTTGATGATGCTCCTGTGGGTCTTTAGAGAAGATGAGAATATCGTCAAGGTAAACGACTACAAAACGGTCAATCATGTCTCTGAGGATGTCGTTGACGAGGGCCTGGAAAACTGCGGGAGCATTGGTCAGTCCAAAAGGCATTTTCTCGATATTCGAAATGGCACAGGTGAGTGTTAAATGCAGTTTTCCATTTGTCTCCCTCCCTGATGCGTACCAGATGATAAGCGTTGCGTAGATTCAATTTAGTGAAGATGGTGGCGGAGGCCAAAGGTTCGAAGGACGAGTTCAGCAGGGGTAATGGGTACTTATTCTTTATGGTGATGCAGTTGAGTTGACGGTAATCGATGCAGGGCCTGAGGGATCCATCCTTCTTACTGACAAAAAAAAAACCCTGCGGCCACAGGGGACTTAGATGGTCTGATAATACCCGGGGAAAGCGACTCTGAGATGTAGTCCCTCATGGCCTGCTTTTCAGGAAGGGACAGGTTGTACAAGCGGCTGGAAGGAAGGACTGCTTTGGGGATGAGGTCGATAGCGCAGTCGTAAGGTCTGTGAGGCGGAAGAGACAGAGCTTTCTCCTAGCTGAAAACTGCGGCCAAGTCATGGTACATTTTCGGGACTCGGGAGAGGTCAACCGGGGGTGAAACTGGTCTCGGTTTATCAGGGTGTACCACTGCCGACCTGAGACAGTGTGCGTGGCAGTGATTGCTCCAAGCCAGGATCTTGCCAGTTGACCAAGAAATATGGGGGTCATGTTGACCCAACCAAGATTGGCCGAGGACGAGGGGGGCTACCGGAGCGTCCAGAACCCAGAGACTAATGGTCTCTGTGTGATTGCCAGAAAGAGTAAATGACAAAGGTTTGGTACGATGTTTGATAGGACCCAAAGGATGGCCATCTAGGGCCAGGGCAGAGACGAATGTCTCTAGGGGAATTAAGGGAATACCAGCTTCTTGGGCGTATTTTAGGTCGATGAAACTTTCGTCAGCTCCGGAGTCCAGGTAGGCGCCCACAGATAATGTCCTAGCCTCCCAAGTCAAAGTTGCGGGAAACAGAATACTCGGATCCCTCCTAGAAGGAGTAGTGGGGATAGTTGTATGGTTCACCAGGATCCCCTTGACTGGTGAGCCCGATCTTTTTGGACAAAAGAGGCAGTTGCGGATATGGTGGTCCGCCAGACCGCAGTAGAGGCAGAGAAGGTGTTGGAACCTCCGCTCCCGTTCTTCAAAAGTGAGATGGGACCTGCCTATTTGCATCGGTTCCGGGGAAGTGGTTTGAACCGAATTAGCTGTGCCTGTCTGTCTCGTGAGGGGATCGGCCGGCAGGGCGAGGTTGTCTTGCTGATGCCGGGCTGCTATAGTCACTCTCTCTCTCAACTTCACGTTCCATAAGTTGTTGATCGAAAAGCAAGGCTAGCTCGATGAGCTCATGGCAGGAAGACGGCCTATCCCGCAGCAATCCGTCTTTAATTGTCTCACTAAGTCAGGGATGGGCAATTAATTTTTACCGGGGGCCGCATGAGCAACCCAAGCACTGCTGGAGGGCCACACCGACAATATTTCAATTAAATTTTGCTCAAATTATTTTTGATATACCGTAAGATAGATAATAATAATAATAATATTTTCATTTAACCTAACTTATCTTTATACAAAAGCAGATGGCTTTTGGTGGTTTTATTTTTAACACTTTCTTACACAACACTTCCTGATGTGTAATACAATGCAAAAATTTCAATTTCTGTCACTTTATCCTGCATCCTCTTTGTTGTGAACGTAGCACGCCTGTAAGGTGATTGGCGAAGAAGGGGGAGGCGTTGCTGTTGCGGAAATGAGGAGTGGGGATTGGTTTTCCTTTTGGAAAGAACAAGATAAGTTGAGCTGTGTTAGTATAGCATGCTCAATAAAAGTTTAAAAAGAGCATCAGACTTGGTGTGCACTTCTTCTGGACGCTACAATTGATGTCAGAAGTGGGATGAAATGCCTCCCAGTTCGCCTTGCCATCAAACCTGGGAGTCTTCATTGAGGGCGGAATTCCCCCCGTGGCAAGCAGCGTGGCTGCACCTGTAAACGCTGTCTCTCTCTCTCTCTCTCTCTCTCTGTCTCTCTCTGTCTCTCTCTCTCTCTTTCTTTGCGGCGAGCTCCTCACGTGGCACGTACCTCCCGATGACGTAGCACACAAACAGTGCTGTATGCGCAAAGTTTTACTTCTGACACCAATTGTAGCGTCCAGAAGAAGTGCACACCAAGTCTGACGCTCTTTTTAAACTTTTATTGAGCAAGCTATACTAACACAGCTCAACATATCTCGTTCCTTCCACACGCACGTCTCCTCACTCCTCATTTACGCAACTCAAGAAGACAACATCTACTTCAGCAGGTCGTTCCACTATATTCTTTAAACACAGCAACATGTGTACCACAATGAAGCACAACGGCTTTACCTTTACTTGGCAGTCCATGTCTTGTTGAAAACACGCCATTCGTCATCAACTTTTCTCTTTTTAGCGTCTCGGGGATAACCGGGCATCATTGTCGCTGTGCGCCTTCACTCCCAGGACATACGCACATATAACACTTTTCAAAATAAAAGCAGCACAGTTGTATTGCACGCACGACAAAGATGTT
The DNA here is from genome assembly GCF_033978785.1 of Entelurus aequoreus. Classification (NCBI taxonomy): domain Eukaryota; kingdom Metazoa; phylum Chordata; class Actinopteri; order Syngnathiformes; family Syngnathidae; genus Entelurus; species Entelurus aequoreus. The sequence continues at coordinate 51,246,607 of NC_084733.1, forward strand.
TTTTTAAATTTATTTTGTAATTTGTGATTGCCGCTGCGCTCACGAGCATACGTCCACACGGAAGTAATACAAATAATGATTTTCAAAACAAAAGCAGCACCGTTGTATTGCACACTCGAAATAGATACTTTTTTAAATGTATTTTGTAATTTATAATTGGCCTCACGCGGGCCGGACAGGGACGTACAAAGGGCCGGATGCGGGCCGCAGGCCGCAGAATGCCCAGGTCTGCACTAAATCCTCTCCTGTAGGCGCTCTGAAGTGCCTTGTCAGCCCATCCACTCTCAGCAGCCAGGGTGCGGAACTCCAGGGTGTAAGAGGCCACAGATCGGGGGCCCTGTCGGAGGGAATGAAGTCTGGGGGCGGCGTCTCTTTCGTCAGCAGGGTGATCAAAGACCGCCAGAAATTATTTGCGGAAAGCTGTATAGTTGGAATTAAGTCCCAAAGTTTTGCTAAGAGCTGACGTGGCCCACTTTAATGCAGGGCCCTAGAATAAGGAAAACAAAGGCTATCTTGCCCCATCGTTAGCCCCATGGAAAACTATGAGTGGAAATTAAACGTATGTAAATACCGGAAGGTTTGTTGGAGTGCGTGTTGGATGTGGTAGCAAACAAGTCCAGAGGGGAAAAGGCAAAAGGGGTCCAAGGTCCGAGCGGGGTCGTGGGGCAGGAGAGAGGCGTCCAGGAGTCCAAGCGTGGGGTCGAGGATCGGGAAGGCAATCAAGGTCCAGGGGAATGAGCAGCAGCAGAAGTGCACAGCAAAAGCTGAGACACAGGGGCTGTAGGGGACAAGAGACAACGAGGACAATCAGGACGAAGCACAAGGAAGACAAGCAAAACGAGAAAGAGCAGGAGGGAAGTCAGGGACGCGAAGCTTACTGTACACAGGGCTAAATTCCGATGAGGAGAAGTCAGCGGCGAGGCTCTTTATCCTGTCGCCTTTCATTAGTCCCAGTCAGTGCGTTGATTGCAGAATGCCTCCGGCTGTGGCGTCGCGTAGGCGCGGTCTGCGCAGCGGAACTGCGCCTGCGCCGTAACAGAAAAAACTTGAATTATGTTTGTGACGTTTTAAGGATGGGATTAACATATCTAGAATACATGTTGACCACAAGGAAGTGCATTAAATGTGGACTGAAAACGGCAAAGCTCACCGTTAAGCATTCACACACAGGGGAGCTTCACCCCCTCTGGCTGAGAGCTTGACTTAATGTCTAAATAAGTGCATCCACCTCTCTCTGACATCACCACGCAGCCAGATTGCAAACCAAGCAAGAACATTTGATATGATTTGATGCTTAGGCGCTGTATAGGGTCGTCCTGATACCAATATTTTGTCACCGGTGCCAAAATGTGTTTCAATACTTTTCAGTATAAAGGGGACCATTATTGTCTTTATTTTAATAGAAAATTTTGTGATTCATTAAACACATTTTCTTAATGAAATCAAGGAACAATTTGGTCATGAAATAAGATAGTGAACATATTAGACCACAGGTGTCAAACTCAAGGCGGCCAGATTTGGCCCCCGACATCATTTTATCTGGCCCGCAAACACCTGGAAATGATATGTTTCAATAAAGTACTTAATATTTTCTCACTAAATGTAATTGATTATATTCATTTTGACAGAAAAAATATACGTACTGCTTGAAATTGCATACCTTTTCAACTTTAATAGTATTCAATATTGCAACAAATATTACAGTATATTATCATACTTTCCATACATGTTTTTGTCTAAATAAAAATATTTAACTTTACAGCAAACTACCAGATTGATAAAAATGACAATACATTTTACGTTGTTCTTTACAGCATATTACTGTAAACTGAAAAAACCTATTACTGTTTTTTGCATTAAAATTCTGTTGACTGAGCTGCCAGTTTTTGACTGTAAAATCTGCGGTTGTCGTTTTTAACAGTGTATTACTTTAAATGGAAAGACAGTACATTTATTTTTACGGAAGAAAAACTGGCAGCCTGCGATGAGGTGGCGATTTGTCCAGGGTGTACCCAGCCTTCCGCCCGATTGTAGCTGAGATAGGCTACAGCGCCCCCCGCCACCCCGAAGGGAATAAGCGGTAGAAAATGGATGGATGGAAAAACTGGCAGTTAAGTTGCAAGAATAAAAAAAGAACGTCTTTCCATTAACAATATAATGTTGTAAAAACCAATGTACATTCAACACAAAAATTCTGGCAACTCAGCTGCCAGATTTGTCCGTAAAGCCACCCCTCCAAAAACACAACAACAGTTGTACTGTTTTTCCATTTACCGTAAAATGTTTAAAAAAAACAAAACACTATATTTTACAGTAAAATGTTGTAAATGTAAAAATCGACAGTCTACTTAAAACAATGTATATAATTAAGGATTAAATCAAATTCATACATTATTCGTTGTTACAAGCGGCCCTCTGATGGCAGGCATAACTGTGATGTGGCCCTCAATGAAAACAAGTTTGACATCCCTGTACTAGACAACTTCTTTGTTATTAGTAAGTAAGGTAAACGTGTTACAAAGCTCCTAATTTGGCTGCTGACATAATGTGTCATTTCCCATTCTATTATTTTGTAAAAATTATGAGGGACAAGCGGTAGAAAATTGATTATTAATCTACTTGTTCATTTACTGTTAATATCTGATTACTTTCTGTTTTAACATGTTCTATCTACACTTCAGTTCAAATGGAATGAGCATGTATTCTGTTGTTTGGATACTTCACACAAATGTTGGCTTATACTACAAATTCTGGTATCAATCCAATACCAAGTAGTTATAGGGCAGGGGTCGGCAACCCGCGGCTCCGGAGCCGCATGCGGCTCCTTGACCACTCTGATGCGGCTCAGCTACATACATGCCGACCCCACTGATTTTCCCAGGAGACTTATGGATCTCAGTGTCTCTCATAGATTACTCCCAGGGAAAAAATAATCCTATTTACACTCTAATTACTAAATAAAGGGAGTGCCCTAATTGCACTGCAGTAATTGTCCTCTATAGCATTTACATACAGCGTGCCAGTCCAGCCACATGTTGCATGATGTTATTACTTGCACACACAGGAGACAGCAAAGCATACTTACTCATCAGCCACACAGTTTACACTGACGGTAGCCGTATCAAACAACTTTAACATTGTTACGTTACAAATATGCGCCACACTGTGAACCCACACCAAAAAAGAATGAAAAACACATTTCTGGAGAACATCCCACCGTAACACAACATAAACACAACACAACCATTACCCAGAATCCCATGCAGCCCTAACTCTTCCGGTCTACATTATACACCCCCGCTACCACCAAATCCCCCACACATCAACCCCCCCCCCCCCCCCCCCTCTCCGTGCGTTGGTTGAGCGGAAGAGTTAGGGCTGCATGGGATTCTGGGTATTGGTACCGTCAGTGTAAGATGTGTGGCTGCTGAGTTAGTACGCCTTGCTGTCACTTACGTGAGCAAGCTGAAATTGCATTCTACGTGTGGTCGAGCAGGTACACCGTTAGGGCAGACTGTAGAGGGCGCCAAATGCAGTGTCATCACGCTCTGATATTTGGGAGTCTCCCGGGAAAAATGAGAGGGTTGGCAAGTATGACGCTATCAAGCGCCATTCGTTCAAAACTCGCGGGCTGCACTAACATCAAATTTCCACATTAAAGTGCGTGCTGGTGCGTGTGTCGGAGGCCCCTGGTTAACATAGCACAAAGCATTTAAGCTTTGTATGCGGTGTTTTTCATTTTAAATTTAAATTTTTTTTTTGTGGCTCCTATTACTTTCTTTAATTTGTGAAACTTGCCAAAATGGCTCTTTGAGTGGTAAAGGTTGCCGACCCCTGTTATAGGGTCATACATTGATCAGAATTTAAGTTCTCCTGTGTCCAGGGACATATTTTCTGACTCTATAAATAATAAAAGACAAAAGATTTTGTGATAATAAAAATGATCAATGTAATCATTGTAGTATATGCTATTTAGGATTCTTGTACTTGGTATCGTTACAGTCGATGTCTGTGTAGATCCACCCATGACATTTGTTTACATTCAGGAGGGCTAGCCTGCTGTTAGCGGTTAGTTATTGTATCCTCCTACGGTGTGCAGTGAAGCATGGTTAACTATTCCTCGTCCTGCGGGGATGATATTTGTAAGAAAATCACTTTGTTGCCATAAAGCGAAGATTAGTGATTTAGAAGTCGCTAAAACACTGCCGAGTGACTGCAGATGGATGTTAGCCGCTAGCTTGCCATGTTTTAAAGCACCGCTTGCTTCAATGTTTATAGCTTCACCTTTATTGTTAGTTTTAAAGTTAAAATGTGTCCATTCTCCCTCTACTGTCTTCACGCTGTTTCTGCCTGTAAGTACCCCTTGCATGTGCGTTGTCTAAAATGCCTCTGCTCCTTTTACCAACAATTTCACAAAGGGAAAAAAACAGTAACGGTATTATTCAGAGGCAGTATATGTAGTGGTAGGCTATGCCTACATATCCCAGGGTGCTTTGGGGCTGGGGCTTACTTCCTGAATGACTAGTAAACATGACAGCAACGCTACCTCTCTGCGTCCCTGAGCCATTATTTATACATGGTGTCAGAGAGTGAAAAAGAACTCAAAAGTTATAACTTTATACTCCTGTGAAGCGGTGGATGTTATCTCTTCATGAATATAGCCTGGAGGAAGCTCAGTGCTGACAATAAAAACGGAGATAAGTGAAGAAAAGTTGCTAAGCTAGCGGAGCTACACAAACCTTTCCTGATCGACAACTAAGGGAATATACAATGGCATCTACACAAATATCACACCCAGAACCATTTGACTTCTTAAATCCGTCAGGATGGCCAAGATGGATCAGAAGGTTTGAGAGATTTCGTGTTGTATCTGGATTAACAGAGAAAGAAGAGGAGTATCAGGTGAATTCACTTCTCTATGCTATGGGAGATGCAGCAGATGATATTTTGGCAGTTTTACCGTTGACTGATGAAAACAAAAAGAAGTATGATACAGTTAAAGAAGCATTTGAGCAGCACTGTGTGGGAAAACACAATGTGATTTTTGAAAGGGCCCAGTTTAACATGAGGTTCCAACAAGATGGAGAGAGTGCAGAAGCATTCATCACCACTGTGCACAAGTTAGCAGAACATTGTAACTATAGAGATCTGAAGGAAGAGCTAATAAGAGACAGAATTGTGGTTGGAATAAATGACAGGAGGCTGTCAGAACAGCTACAGATGGACTCAGAATTGACCCTGGTGAAGACAATACAAAGAGTGAGACAAAGTGAAACTGTTAAGAAACAACAGACATTAATGTACAACACTGCTGGAGAAGGAGACTCCAAGATAAATTTAGATGCTGTTCAGACAAGGTTTCAGCGCCTGGGGAAAAAGCCTCAACACTCAAACAAAGGCCAAAGGTCAGACACTCAAGGAGAAAAAGAGTGTGGCCGATGTGGAAAAGGACGCAGACATGCATGGAAAGACTGCCCAGCTAAAGATGTAGAATGTCGCAAGTGTCGCAAAATTGGACATTATGCAGTGGCCTGTTTCAGAGGGAAAGCAGTAAACACAGTCACAGAGTGCCAGTCAGACGGTGACAATGATCAGGAGGACTATGCTTTTCTAGGTGAGGTGCAAACACAGACTACAAGGCCTTGGATGGAAAATATACTACTCAACGGGGAAGCCATTAATTTTAAAATCGACACAGGAGCTGACGTGACATCCATACCGGAAAGTGTCTTTAAACCAACACGAGATGGCAAGTTGGAGAAACCACTTAAGAAACTGTTTGGACCGGGACGCAACCCCCTGAATGTAAAGGGCTGTTTCCAGGGGAAAATGCTGGCAAAAGGCCTCTTTACAGACCAACATGTTTATGTTGTGGCAGGACTGACACAACCACTTCTGGGACTACCAGCCATAGAGGCCATGCAACTGGTTCACAGAGCAGAGGCTGTCACAGCGACACAGCCTGAAACAGATTTCAAAGCAGCGTATCCAGCGGTGTTCCATGGGCTTGGTGAGCTGAAGGAGCCGTACCGCATAGAGCTGAAAAAAGGAGCGACACCTTATGCTCTCTCAACACCCAGACGGGTCCCACTGCCACTGAGAGAGAAAGTGCGTGAAGAACTGGATAGAATGGAAACTATGGGAGTCATATCAAAAGTGACAGAACCAACGGCTTGGTGCTCTGGAATGGTTGTGGTTCCAAAACCAAAGCAGGACAAACTCAGGATCTGTGTAGATCTCACAAAGCTAAACAAAGCAGTGAAAAGAGAACGCCATATTCTTCCTTCCGTCGACCAAACACTTGCGATGATGTCAGAGGCAAAGGTTTTCACAAAACTAGATGCTCGATCTGGATTTTGGCAAATCCCATTAACCCCAAAATCACGACCATTAACCACATTCATCACTCCTTTTGGGAGATATCTGTTCAACCGCCTGCCCTTTGGGATCAAATCCGCTCCAGAACATTTTCAAAGAAGGATGTCACAAATGTTGGAGGATTTTGAGGGCGTGCTGTGTCATGCAGATGATGTTCTTGTGTATGGCCGTGACAGACAGGAACATGACCAAAGACTGCACAGTGTGCTCCAGAAAATGCAGGAGGAAGGCCTCACTTTGAACGAGAAGTGTGAGTTTGCTAAGGAGCACATGATCTTTGTTGGTCACAAGGTTTCGGCAAAAGGCATCGAGCCCGACCCAAACAAAACAAAAGCGATTCTTCAGATGCCAGAGCCTGAATGCGCGGAGGATGTGCGCCGCCTAATAGGCATGGCAAATTACCTGTCCAAATTCTTGCCACAACTGGCTACTGTCACCGTGCCCCTGAAAGACCTACTGAGGGAGAAAAATGAGTGGGTCTGGGGGGAACCTCAACAGACTGCTTTTCAAAAGCTGAAAGAAGGACTGAGCTCACCGACAGCACTTGCTAAATATTCAAATGCAGCAGAGACTCAAGTAGCAGCAGATGCATCAGCATACGGAATAGGTGCTGTTCTCACGCAGAAACAGGCTGATGGCTCATGGCAACCAGTGACGTTTATTTCAAGAGGACTGACAGATACAGAGAAGCGCTATGCGCAGATTGAAAAGGAGGCGCTGGCAGCAACATGGGCGTGCGAAAGACTGACCTCCTACGTGCAGGGTCTACACTTCACACTCCTGACAGACCATAAGCCCCTGGTCCCACTGTTGAGCACCAGAGGTTTGGATGATCTGCCACCAAGGGTTCTGAGATTTCGTCTGCGACTCCTGAGGTATGATTATGACATTGTTCATGTCCCAGGGAAAAACCTCATCACTGCAGACACGCTGTCTAGAGCGCCGCTTCAGGACAAGATGTCACCTGGTGACTTGGAACTTGAAAGAGAGGTCCAGGTGTTTGTGAATACTGTTGTGTCCTCACTCCCCGCTACAGACACACGATTGGAAGAAATTAAACGGGCACAACAAGCAGATGAAACATGCAAAACAGTGTCACACTACTGTCTGACAGAATGGCCGGAAAAACACACGCTGAGGCCAGACGTTGCCCCCTACTGGAAGGTCAGAGCAGACCTGTATCTTGCAGATGACCTTCTCATGAAAGGCGAGAGACTGGTGATACCACAAGCACTCAGAAGGGAGATCATGACTAAACTTCACGAAGGTCATCAAGGAATCTCCAAATGTCGCTCTAGAGCCAAGGAATCGGTATGGTGGCCTGGAATCACTGCCCACATCAGAGAGGCAGTGGACCAGTGTGAAACGTGCCAAAAATATAGAATCCAGTACAGAGAGCCGCTGATGGAGACCACAGTACCAGATCGCCCATGGCAAAAGGTGGGGATGGACCTGTTTGAATGGAGCAAAAAGACTTACCTGCTTATTGTTGATTATTTTTCTAGGTACATCGAGGTGGCAGAGCTCAGAGTTACGACATCTGAGGCCACCATTGGAGCTGTGAAAGATGCTTTTAGTCATCATGGTTACGCACAGACCGTGGTTTCTGACAATGGGCCCCAGTTTTCGTCGGAGGCATTCAGAGCATTTGCAAAAGAGTGCAGCTTCACACATGTCACGAGCAGTCCTCGCTACCCACAAGCGAATGGTGAAGCGGAGCGTGCTGTTCAAACTGTCAAGAAGCTGTGGGAAAAAGACACTGACCAAGTCAGGGCACTACTGGCATACAGAGCCACACCGCTAGAGCACGGATTCTCACCAGCGCAGTTGCTGATGGGGAGGAACCTGCGCACATCACTGCCGCAGCCTTCAAGCAAGCTGGACCCTAAATGGCCCGAGCTGCAGGAGTTTCGCCAGAAGGATGAGGAAGGGCGACGCAAGCAAGCTGCAAACTACAACCACCACCACCGTTCCCGTGCGCTCCCAGAGCTCCCGTCTGGACAGAAAGTGTGGGTCACCACGGAAGCGACCCCTGGGACTGTATTGGGAAATGCCCACACACCAAGGTCATACTTGGTAGAGACTGACAGGGGCGTTCTGAGGAGAAACAGAATTCACCTCAGAGCCACAGGTACTCCTCCTGGACAACCACAAGTCACCAGGTCAGGCAGAGTGACAAAGGCTCCTGAGAGACTTGATTTGTAGAACTCTAAAGTATTTCAAGTTCTTGTTTGTGGAAAAAAAAAAAAAAAAAAAAAAAAAAAAAAAAAAGAAGTGTAAGCGAAAGATGATTGTAATACTATGTCAGAGTTATTCATTTACAGTGGTCTAAGTTCATCTAAAATGTTTGAATAAGTTTGCTTATTAGTTTGTGTTTGAATATGTTGTTGCTGAACTAAGAAGGGGAGGTGTAGTGGTAGGCTATGCCTACATATCCCAGGGTGCTTTGGGGCTGGGGCTTACTTCCTGAATGACTAGTAAACATGACAGCAACGCTACCTCTCTGCGTCCCTGAGCCATTATTTATACAGTATAGTGTTGTTTAACACGAGTATCCAACATTCTAACATCAATAAGTCAGAAAAGATGACATTCATGAAAGGTCAACTTTAAAGGTGAACTTTGATGACATGTTTTATGCTGGGTTTGCCACTACCCAGGTGGAACAAAAAAAAATTCATTTTTGATAGGGGGGGTGTAGGTACTCTTAATTTGATTCAAACAACCTTATTATTCAATGTTCGTGGCCATATTTATTATGTATCAAAATCAGTAACGTGCTGTGAACTAAACACCAAGTGAGGCATAGATACTTTTGGAGGTTTTTTTTCTTCTTTTTTTTACATAAATTCATATGTGGAGCTGTAATCATTGTTGATTTAGGTTGCACATTAGAGTAACAGGAAGAAGAAGGGAGTAATTTGCTTACATAAAAACGTTATCATAATGATATTATGATATGATAAATGGGTCTGAAAAGTATTTGATAAAGTTGTTATTAAATACGTATTGGTCCCATTTGCTTTTAACAAAATAAATCAAGCATTGTGAGTGTATCTTACCTTTCTGTATGTGTATCTGAAGCAGCAATAGCTATCCTGCATGAAAACCTACTTTGTATGATCACATTTATTTGGTCTTAAAGGCCTACTGAAATGACATTTTCTTATTTACACGGGGATAGCAGGTCCATTCTATGTGTCATAATTGATCATTTCGCGATATTGCCATATTTTTGCTGAAAGGATTTAGTAGAGAACATCGACGATAAAGTTCGCAACTTTTGGTCGCTGATAAAAAAGCCTTGTCTGTACCGGAAGTAGCGTGACGTCACAGGTTGTGGAGCGCCTCACATCTGCACATTGTTTACAATGATGGCCACCAGCAGCGAGAGCGATTCGGATTGAGAAAGCGACGATTACCCCATTAATCTGAGCGAGGATGAAAGATTTGTGGATGAAGAAAATGAGAGTGAAGGATTAGAGGGCAGTGGAAGCGATTCAGATAGGGAAGATGCAGTGAGAGGTGGGTGGGACCTGATATTCAGCTGGGAATGACTAAAACAGTAAATAAACACAAGACATATACAGGTATATACTCTATTAGCCACAACACAACCAGGCTTATATGTAATATGCCACAAATTAATCCGCATAACAAACACCTCCCCCCTTCCGTCCATATAACCCGCCAATACAACTCAAACACCCGCACAATACACTCAATCCCACGGCCCAAAGTACCGTTCACCTCCGTAAAGTTCATACAGCACATATATTTCCCCAAAGTTACGTACATGACATGCACATAGCGGCACGCGCGTACGGACAGGCGATCAAATGTTTGGAAGCCAAAGTTGCGTACTCACGGTAGCGCGTCTCCTATCCAACTCAAAGTCCTCCTGGTTGTGTTGCTGCAGCCAGCCGCTAATACGCCGATCCCACCTACAGCTTTCTTCTTTGCTGTCTTCATTGTTCATTAAACAAATTGCAAAAGATTCACCAACACAGATGTCCACAATATTGTGGAATTTTGCGATGAAAACAGACGACTTAATAGCTGGCCACAATGGTGTCCCAATATGTCCGCACAATCCGTGACGTCACGTGCAAACGTCATCATACCGAGACGTTTTCAGCAGAATATTTTGCGGGAAATTTAAAATTGCACTTTACTAATCTAACCCGGCCGTATTGGCATGTGTTACAATATTAAGATTTCATCATTGATATATAAACTATCAGACTGCGTGGTCGGTAGTAGTGGGTTTCAGTAGGCCTTTAAAGTCCAGTTTAGAGAAGTATTTAATCTTGGATACAGTATGTAATCCTCCATATTGACAGACACATTCATTTAATTCAATTTCATTCCAAGCAATAAAACATTATTTTTGCATCTGACAAAAAACACCCACAAACGCTGGCTTACTCTAATAAAAATGACATGTTTGTTATAAACACAGTAAAAAAACAACAACAAAAAACGTGTCTGCTAGCTTGAGCTCCCCCATTTCTCTCAGTGTGGCGAGTCAGAGTACTGCAGAGGTATTGAACTGCAAATTGACAATATATCGCATACTTGCCAACCTTGCGACCTCCGATACCGGGAGGTGGGTGGTCGGGAGTGGGGCGGGGGTTGTGGTTGGAGGCGGGGGGCGTGGTTGGGGGCGTGGTTTGGGCGTGGTTAAGGGCGCGGTTAATAGGGGAGTAGTATATTTACAGCTAGAATTCACCAACTCAAGTATTTCATATATATATATACGTATATATATATACTGTATATATATATATATATGTATATGTATGAAATACTTGACTTTCAGTGAATTCTAGCTATATATATATATATATATATATATATATATATATATATATATATATATATATATATATATATATATATATATATATATATATATATTTTATTATACATATAAATCAAATAAATACTTGAATTTCAGTGGCTATCCAGTAGATGGCAGTATTGTCCTGTTTAACTTCTCCGTTCATGACTGAGTATATCATTTCGGCCACCGTGTTCAATGGAGAAGTCTGTTCTACAAAATGTACAGGCAACATAATTACATACCCATTCCCCTTCGAACTGTCCTGGATTAACTGAAATTCTTGTTTCCATTCATTTTGGAACTTGCAAGCGTATTTCTTCATCTTGCTCGTCGACGGCGTCGCCATGTCTGTAACCTCTGTCGTTCTTCTGTTTCGTCTCCTTGTTGTGTGCGCAGTTGTGCACTCTACTCTCTAAAAGCCGTAGATGTTATGACGTCATTGGGCAGGCACGCTGTTTATATTGTGGGAAAGCGGACGTGAGAACAGGCTGTCCCCACTCAGGTCCGCATTGAGCTGGAGGGGGCGTGGCCTCCATCTCCGGCTGAATACCGGGAGTTTGTCGGGAGAAAATTTCTGCCGGGAGGTTATCGGGAGAGGCGCTGAATACCGGGAGTCTCCCGGTAAAACCGGGAGAGTTGGCAAGTATGATATATCGCCCCCTACTGTGAGGCAGAGGAACTTGCTGCCTCATGGCCTGCCTTTTCCCGTGGCAACATGCACGCGCCCCCTCGCACGCACACGCTTAATATACTTTGTGTGTAGTCGTGGAGGCACTACCTGTGTCTGCCTCACTTCTCGTCTGCCGCGTTATTTTCATCAGGAAACATGGAATTTCCGCGATTTTGACCATGAAAATGATCAAAATATACAGGAACCACAACAAAATCACATATAAAGCATGGACCAAAATATAAATATTCAAACTTATTTTATTTTATTACTTCGTTTTGAACATCTCATGGACAAGCGGTAGGAACAAATGGATGGATGGATGGTTACGCTACCTGGTGGCAAGGTGAGGCACTCCACGTCTACGTCCCTGCTCTTAGTATTCATACAAGTCTCCCGATAGCCTATTTCCATTCCAGGCATGTGGCAGTAGTGACACGCCCCCTAGTGGCTGTAGTCTGTCCCGCTGCTGGAGTTGGGAGTCGGGACAAGCAGACTGGCTGGAGAATCTTCACGTGCTTTGGGCTGTGCTAATTGTTGATGCGGCGTGTGTGTGGGGGTGTGTGCCTATGTGTGTGCGTGTGTGTGCCGGTGTGTTTAATATCTCACGGTTCGTCCCTGCTCTCTTGCGCATCTCCACCATGACCAGCACGGAGAGTGTTGTGGAGCAGCCACGCGTCGACCTGGAGCTCCTCACAAACAAGAACGCACACCTGCCGGGCAAAACCACACCGAGCGGGGGCTCCGGTCGCGGCGTCTTCGTGGACGGCGACGGCCCCAAAGTGGCCGCCAACGGGGTGCACGACATCGAGGACCGCATCCTCAGGATCACCGGCTACTACGGATACAACCCGGGGTACTCCAGTCACAGGAGTGAGTATCAGCTTACACAAACTATGTGCACAACAATACTTTTAATATAATTACCTTTGAATTATAATGAAGCATTGCCTTTATATTAATCTCCTCTGAGAAATAAACTCAAATACTAATGTGTCAATCTACACAAAAACTACACAAAATGTACAAGAGTACTTATTAAGCTATACACAACCACAAAATTGATACGTGTATCCTCCATAACCCTACTATAAACTGACACCAACACAACACTAAAGTGCTACGACGGTCTACTGTACTACTGTATAGTATTGATTCGTTCACACTCCATACTATGCACTGTAGTATACATATCTAGTCACCTTTCATAAGCTCACTACACACTAACACCCTATGGCAGGGCACTATTGTGCTACTTTATTGATCCATTTATATCCCATGCTATATTGATTTTTGAAATATGTAAAGTAAGAACGAATATAAAATACAAATGTATTTCAGTTTTAGGAGTTAAATGGTGGAACAAGCTCAGTGATGAGTTGAAGACGCGCAGTTCTTTGTTAAGGTTTAAGAAAACCTTGGAAGGTGAAATAATGGAACATTTTAAAATATAGCAACGATTACTTTCATCCCATTGATTTTTTGAACATTGATGTTCTAGGCAATCTAATTTTCAGTGAATGTATAGGATCGGCAAATATAAGCCTGGGCTTCAGCGTATTCCTTTTTTGGTCATTGTTTTTCTTTTTGTGTGTGTATGTGTATAATTAATTAATTATTAATATGTATAATCTGTGCTGTTAAATTGATCACACAAAATGGTTAATTATGTGACCGAAATGAACTAATTTCATTCATTCATACTGTATTACATTGCTGTTTTTAGGTTCCGGATATGATCAGCGTAAAATGTATTTTTACGAAATAGGAATCCATAATTATAAATCGAGTATTTTCATAGGTAGAGCATTAAAAAAATTGACAACCTTCTCAATACCTTTTTTTTATTACTATGCGAGGTCTCGAGATAGGAAATAACAGCCTTTATTCACCTGTACACTTTTTTTTAAATTCCATATAGTAATGCTGCCTTAGGCTGAGCCATCAGTGGCAACGATATTGAACAGGGTGAGATGATTTCTTTAGTGTCATCTAGTGATCAATACTACTGTAGTATTGATATGTTTAGTTCATTTAGCCATTTTATGTGTCCAAATGCTTAACAATGTTGCAGATTATGCTTTAAAAAATTGGTAATGTGGTGGGAGATGACTATATACTATATTGATGCATGCATATTTCATCAGTCAGTATACACCACATTACAATACTACAGCATAGTGTGACTTCGATCCATTCATATTGCATCAATACACGACTATACTGTAATGTGTTACAGTGATACTTCATATTCCTTAAATTTGTTTTACTATACATTAAGAATCCTCCTGCTAAAGGTCATATTTATAGGAATACTATGGTTTATGATGCTTAATACTATTTTTGAGGATCAATGTGTCCAATGTGAGGACATGCTATGGTGTAATAAGCGGAGCTATTAAATGTCAAGTGTGTATAGGCTGATGCTGCTCATATCAGTCATTGATGTCTTCCTAATGGCTGCTTCACCATGCAGGTGTCATTAAAGTGATTCATTGTCCAAATGACAATGCAGGCTCTCTCCGTGATGCATGTGAACACCGCCAGCTGATTCCTGACATTGAGATACGATGCAACTTGCATGCTTTTTTTATTTACCCACCTTGTTTGCTGATACTGACACAGACCCCAGCATTGATTATGTGAGATGATGGTGCACATTGTTCAGAGAATGATGCTCAAAATGTTAATGTTGACTATAGGAGTAAGACTGTAACATCAGCAGAAGCTGGACTGTACAACCAAATGTTTTAGCTAGAATAAGGATTCAAGGTCTACAGACCAAGATTACGCAATGCCTTTTACCTTTCTGTGGCACCTTTGGCTGTCTTATGTGTTTATCACGTATGAGGAGATGTGGTTCGAGGAGCTGAAAGGCTTCACCCCGAATGAATTATACTTTGCACACAAACATCTCGCCCTGACTGTTACATAAATGCAGAGCCACACATTATTTCAATAGCTCCAAATCATATATCCACTTTTTTTTGTTGGATAATACCCATTCGTATGCAAAAATTCGGATTGAACATGGATTGGATGTTTCTCTTTAGCTCAATAGATATCCTAGTAGTCGGCAAGGAAAGTCATTAGATTAATCATGAATGCAATTACGCACACGCTTTCATTTGCGGAGATATCTACACGTCCAGGCTAATTGCTTGAGAGGGTTACTGATTAATGAGGATCACCCAAAATTTTGGATTAGAAACAGACACAAAAGCTCTGAAGCAATTCCAATAATGAGCCACTCATGTTTAGGTTTTCAGGCAATGCAGGATTACATGTATACAAATATTACATTGTTGTAACATAACAAAAAACAATAGGAGGCACATTCCTCACAGTACAGTACAGTAAACCTGCGTTTATTACTGTTAATTGGTTGCGGGCCTGACCACGAAGCGGGAACTATTCTTTAAAAATCACAAATTTTAATAGCTAAAGCATAACAACCTTCTAAATACTCTTTTTTTTTTACCATTATTAGAGGCTTCTAGACATTAAATAGCACATACAGTCACATTTAATCTTGTAAAGGCTAGAATGGATGCTCTTTAATCTAATGTAGTAATGCTGCCTGAGGCTGAGCAAATCAGTTGCCATGATGCTTAACAGCACCCTCTGATTGGTTGGGTCTCATCTAGTGGCCACTACTACTGTAGTATTGATGTTTTTAGATAATTTAGCCATTTTTATGGTTGAACGTGTTTGTTTTAGGCCAAATAAATGTAGAATATGCTAAAAAGAAAACTAAACAAAAAAATCAGCATTGTAGTGAAGCCGCAAACTTTGAAGCGTGATGTGGCGAGCGACTAGGGATGTGCGTATCGATCCTGTGGTATCGATATATCGATACTCACACGCTACTCATTTGGCATCACTTTTCTGAAAAAAGTATCGATATAAACCAAAAAACGGCGTGTGGGGGGTGCAAGCATCACTTTCAGATGTTTTTGATGACTTACTTAACTTACTATGTGCTGGGACACCCCTGTACCTGGCAGAGTATAGAGCTGGCCCAGTCACGTGACAGGAGACAGCGAATGAGCGTCGTCAACGTGCAACACACACACAGCCAGCCGACAGCGATGCAGCCAGGCATATCCAGTGTCAGGCATTGTTTATTTTATTTTTTTACTGAATATTTTTGTTTAAATGATTATCCTAAATTCAAATAATTTCCACACAGGGGAATTTACTGTTAGTTGAAAATTGCTTGAGTATTTAAAACAAGATAAGAAAGAGATACAATTTGGAGATTCTTCATCTTTGCATTACAGTTTTATTTTTTTCCAAGAAAATCTTGAAATATATGATTGAATGTGATTTTGGTTTTAATCTGTAACATGATTTCTTACATTTCGAAAACATTAGCCTATTTCATATTTCATTAATTGCTAATTATATCACAAACTTTAAAAAATAACTGCAGCTTCTTGCGATTCGGATTTGACAGTTAATTGGAAATCCCTAATATCTAATTATTATTATATATAATATATAATTATTATTATATATAATATTTAATTTATTTTTCATATTTATGTTATTTATTTTAATTTTACTTTTATTATATATTGACCATAATACATGTGGTATAAATGGTCTGTATTTGTCTTGTGATTTGTCTTAAATAATAATAGTAATAATATTTTTGACTGACAAAAACTGCCAATAAGAAATTAATGGTATCGGTATCAGTATCGATGAAAATGCAAGAAAAAGTATCGGTATCATATCGAATCCTAAAAGTGTGGTATCGCCCATCCCTACGAGCGACGACTATTCGATGCTGTTTCCATTTCACAAGTCTCCTCAAAATGCAACAACCTCTGAGTGACTTTAAATACAATTGTACAAATAGTGGCATATTAATAGAGTATTATACACAGCACACAGCCCCTGCTTTGCATGTCATCCCACCATTGAGGAAGATGCATGATGACATGTCGTCTGTGCTGTAATTCCAGGCGTAAGGAGCAGGTGTGCATCATAATAGCCCCCATACCAAGCCTATAAAAGACCATGAGTTTGGAAGCTGATGGGGTTATTAGATTTGGGAAACATTTCTGATTTTCCACTAAGATATGCCATCTGTACAGCATCTATTCATCAAGCTAGTTTGAAGGCAACATAAGGTATTCCTCAGGGCGCTGTACTTTCACAGCTATTAAGCATTCTGTTCGTGAGAAGTCGCTTGCATGAATTAATTATGTGCAGGAACCTCCTAATAAACTTTTTTTTTTATTTCTATAATGATCTACTTTGAAATTGTTCACTGTCAGAATGACATTAAATGAGTTCCCATTGACAAATCACATGAATAATACACTGGAATCATCTTGCCCTGCCTTTGGCATGATGGTATATTTAGTAAGATCCTGTTGGCGTTTTGTTATTATTGCCACTTACCATCTGTGTAGAAGTAGAATTTGCCTCGGAGGGCCTTGTGTACTACATTTGGTGACAAGGTCTTGGCTGTAATACATTCTGCCATAATGGTGTTGTGAGGCAAAGTCAATGTAGCTTTTAACAAGCAAGTTGCACTAGGGGAGGTAGATAATAGCCAAGTACCAAACATGTGCACACGAGAAATTGAGACTAAAGGCATGTGCTCACAGTCGATGTTTTGCTCTTGCTGTTCCACACGACAATAGTGCAGCAAAAACCTCCCCAGCCTCTCCTGGAAAATCCATTAAAGTGATTTGCTTTGTATCTGGTTTTAAATAGCTAAATTAGAAAGGGAGCAACACTGTTCAACAGGCACGCTCCCTGCTGGCTACACAGGCCTAATGCAGGAGAAATGACAGGTCTGCAGCTCGGTAATGTGATTCATTGTCCTCACTGCTTTCACAGCAGGACCACTCCATGCACTCATAGGCAAATTAGGAAGAGAAAGAACCTGTATAGTGTTTCAAAGTACTGTTCAAGTCTATAATGTTCTTTTCTGAAGCTATTTACAAACAGTGTAAACTGCAAAACAAAATGTTCACTTTCTTCCCCAAAGATGAGGCATGTTCATGTAGCATTTTCAACCAACCCATGCCTGCTCTCTCGCAGTTATTTATAACAAGCCAAGGTTCGAAGTGAATGTGAGTTTTGCCTGTATAACTCCTGGAGTGCTGCTAGCCTCCACATTCCTCTGGGAATCAGTGAAAACACCTTGCATTTAACGGGTGAAATGTTTCACTCAGGACCTTTAGAAATGCTGACCTGTATGTGCAACCATGTGTTCAAATGTTGCTGTGCACCTCCTCAGGATCCAAACATACTTCCAAGCAATGTTTCCTGTCTAAAAAAACCCCCAAAACATTTATATGATATCAGGGCACAATAGTTTTCAATGTTCTTTGTGTGCTGCCTAACAGCACCCCTTTTAACTCCTTGAATTAAGAATACCAATACATTAACCTTCCTTTAATGCACTGATTCCCAACCACTATGCTCACACAGTTCCTGGGAGAACATGCAAACTCCACACAGAAAGACCCCGAGCCCGGGGATCGAACCCAGGACCTTCTTTTTGTGAGGCACACACACCAACCCCTGTACCACCGTGCTGTCCCCTTTTCAGTTGAGTAAAGTCAAAATAAAATAAAAATGATTTTGTAAAAACAATGAAATGGTGGAACAATCCAGAGAGAGAGCCATTCACCAAAAGGTTAGTTGTTCCCGTTCCAGGTCAAAGGGGACAACAAAGTCACTATTCAGGTTGTCGAGCTGTTCCTGCTGTAACTGTCTAAGTAAAAAGTAAAGTATTGATGCACTTTATCTTCGACTCCTGCCTCATCAATCATACACCTCCACATTGGTGACCCTGAACGTGAGCAATGTCGAGCGCAGAATTCTGCCCGCACAGAGGGTGGACACCATGGCTGAGGCTCATGGACCACCAATGGATGCAGCAAACGGCACACCCATCCGCATCTACGGGACTAAGTATGTGGAAGTGGGTTTTGGCAGACAATGTTTTGGATGGGATTTTGTTATGGCCGCTGTGTCCATACCGCTCCTGGGGGCCACCTTCCTCTGTGCATTTAGATTGTTGGTGGATGTTACATATTTACGTTTGATCAATGCCCACTCTTTCGCTTCTTACCACTGTACGCAGGGAGAGAGGGGAAGGGGGCCACTTTGTGTGGCAGGGGCACTTGCTGGTGACGAACCATATCAACATCTGCTTGCCAAGTTTTCAGAACTCACCCCGCCTACTTTTTCATCAGCAGTGGACAAGCATGGCGTGGAGCATCATATTACCACACTCGGCTCCTCAGTCTATGCACGGGGGCCTTGACTCTGCCAAGCTGGCAATCTCTAGAGAGGAGTTTACCACCATGGAAAGTCTTGGCATTGTGCGCCGTTCCAACAGCCCGTAGGCGTCCCCTCTGCACATGGTGGCCAAGGCTGATGGAAAATGGCGTCCTTGTGACGATTTTCGGCGTTTGAACAATGCCACGAACCCTTATCGGGTATCCTGTGCCTCACACACAGGACTTATTTCCTTATCTGGAGGGCACCACCATCTTCTCCAAGGTGGACCTCATGCGCGGGTACCACCAGGTGCCAGTCCGCCCACAGGATGTGGCTAAGACAGCCGTAATCACACCCTTGGACTGTTTGAATTTCTGCATATGTTATTTGGTCTCAAGGAGGCAGAGCAGACTTTTCACGTTTACCTGGACGACATTCTTGTAGAGTCTACAAGAATGTCGTCCAGGTCGTCAACGCACTGTCTACAATGTAGACAGTGCGTTGAAAGAGGAGCACGTTGGACACCTTGAACAGCTCTTTAGTAGGCTTAGAAAACATGGCCTCATTATCAACCTGGCAAAGTGTGAGTTTGGCTGAGCCTCCATCAAATTCCTCAGCCATCATGTCAGACATCTCAGGGTTTATCCTCTTCCAGCAAGGAGGGAGGCTGTCAACATGTTCCCTTGTCCATGTACTGTGAAGGCCCTTCAGGAGTTTCTGGGCGTGGTGAATTTTTCAAACAGGTTCCTTGCCTGGCTAGGCCTATTTCCGGAAAGAGGAGGTGAATTGGTTTTGGACCACGACAGAGGCGCTTACATCTGCTAAAATTGTTTTGGCTAGCACTGTTCCACTGGCCCATCCATCACAAAATTGTATTGTACTTGTGCAATGACAATAAAGATAAAGATCATTCCATTCCATTCCGATTGCCCTTACAACGGACACCTTTGACTATGCAGTAGAAGCGGTGTGTGAGCAGTAGGTAGGTGGCGTTTGGCAGCCACTGGCCTTTTTTTTAGCAGGAAGCTCCAAGATAACGAAAGGCAATACAGTATCTTTAGTAGGGAGTTGCTTGGACTTTTTCTTGCCTGTCGTCAGTTCAGATTTTTGTTGTAGAGCTGGAAATTCACAGCCTTTGTGGACCATAAGCCACTCACTTTCGCCATGAGCAAGACCTAAGAGCCGTGGTCTGGTAGACTGCAGCGTCAGCTTTCTGCTATATCGAAATACATAACAGACATCCAACACGTGGCGGGCAAGGACAACTGTGTTGCTGACTGTTTTTACCTAGCAGTGACTGGTTCCGTGCATTTGGCAGGCTCAGGACTCCACCATTCAAACCTATCAGACAGCTCCCATAGCACTACAGCTCGAGGACGTGGTGTAAGACGCTGCCAAAGCTACAGTATTGTGTGATGTCTCCAGGGCCCAGCCACGCCCTATGGTGCCTGTGGACTGGACGCCCAAAGTTTTTGACATCATCCAGGGCCTCTCACAGCTTGGGCTGTGGACTGCAGTTGCTGAGTTCCTGGGAGTGAAGATTCACCGCACCACCACATATAACCCCAAGGCTAATTGGTTTCATCGAGACATGAAGGCTGTTTTAAGGGCTGGCCTCACGGTCAGCGATTGAGCTGATCGCTTACCATGGGTTTTGCGCCGCCTTCGCTGTGCCCCCTCTAGGCCTCGTCGGTGGAACTGGTGTATGGCCAGCCGCTACTGATTGCGGGGTTTTTTTTCCAACTGCTGCGACTCCCTGTGTTCAGGGACACAGTGTGCATCCTTGATCCCATTCAGACTACCCGCTACTGCCTTCCGCAGTTTTAAATCCCCAGGACCTGCCATCAGCCAAGTATGTTTTCATCTGGCATGATAGCCATCGGACCCCACTGCAGGCCCCCTATGATGGACCCTTTCAAATGCTGGAGGCAGGTGCTAAGAACTTTGTTGTGTAGGTGGGGGGAAAAGCATAGCGGATGGCCATAGACCAGCTTAAGCCTTCTCATGTGGACATTGGGGTGCCAGTAGAGCTGACCAAATCCCCTCGGCGAAGCCGCCTGTCAGGCTCAGCCTCGGGGCCCGCCACTGAGCATTTCCCAGGGCCCGAGTCGACCCAAGGCACCCTTGCGTTGGAGCGCAGCTGTTTTGGCCACCAAATCCATCCTGTGCAGCGTGGACTGTTCCACGTGTAGATTGCTGTGTAAAGTTCTGTTTATCTTGGTGAATTCGGGTGGGGCCTGTGTGGTGATCACAATAGGTATATGTATAGAAAGCTATTCACCAAGAGGGTAGTATTTCTGGTTCCAGCTCAAAGCGAACAAAGAAGTCACTAGCTGTTGAGCTGTTCCTGCTGTAACTGTCTAAGTGGAAAGTAAAGTATCGGTGTACTTTATCTTCGACTCCTGCCTTGACAATTGTACACCTCCACAGTCTAATAATTGTATCCCTGACTACACGTCCAGCCAGTTCCTCATTCTGACAGAATGTCAGAGGTTGGTTATTCAACAGGCTCAGGTGCATTACAGAGACCATCACAGAGAGGGGCATTGCGCCGAGTAACAATGTTGTGCAGGACAATACACAAAAGTATTATGTGGCATGCTCACTATGGCTCCACTCGCTAGTAATTAGGATATGCAAAAAGTTTCTTTAGAACTCCATTTAAACACTAAATTGCAAATTTAGTTTTGCAATGAGCATTGTTGAAGTTTACTTTGCCATATAAAGTATATATATACATGTACATATATGCATATACATATATACATATATGTGTATATAACAGTGTTGGCGTTAACACACTTTCTGTGTCTTTTTACGCATTGAAATCAGAAAGGACGCACAATTCTAGACGCCTGCGCGTCCACCGGACGCAGATTTATTTTTTATTTTTTACTGCCCAGTTTGCTTGTTTTTAAAAATTTGATCGATTATCGCTTTCCGCCGGTGTTTTGTTTTGTTTATATTTGCTGGATCAAATTTCTGTCGCCATATATTGCTTTTTTATTGGTCGTAAATTTTGATTTGCCGAAAGTTTTATCAATCACAAATACTGCCTCAGTTTGCACTCGGACTACTTTACTGTGAGGTGCTGTCAAAAAAAAAGACTTTATGGTAAACACCATGGTGAGTGTAAAGTCAACCTTTTTAACTTCATCCTATGCCATCTTTCCAGTAAATGACTTGTTTAAGTCTTTGTGAGTCCATGGAAACTTCACTTTTATCTCCCGCTGAAGCGACATCGTTTGAGGATGGAGACAGGCTAGCTGTTAGCTTAAAGCTAACCAGCACCCGACCAGACTCCTTTACCCCAAAAACATACTTTGTAGGTCAACAAACGGGGCGAATATGTGCCTTTTGAAGTATTAATGTGCAAGGAGTGTTGAAAGGAGTCTCTTGGAGAAGTGGCGGATAAGTTAGCAAGTGTCGCTGGCATCGCTGACAGTGATGTCATCACCGTCATTGTTTACTGAAGCAGAGGTGCTGACTGCGTTATGATAAACGCACATGCGTCGCCAGGCTCTGCTTTTTATCCATAGACTTATGAGATTATTTTTTTTAATTATCTATAGCAGGGGTGTCAAAATTGTGGCCTGGAAGCCATTTGCGGCCCGCAGCTAATGTTTTAAAGGCCCACGCCACATTATAAAAATACTATTAAAATAGACAAAAAAAAGCTTACAGGTGAAATGTAATTTAGAAAAAGTTGCAATGTTGACTAATAAAACCAAACTGTTTTTTTCCTTTAAAACTGTCATTGCTCAACACATAATATTGAATCAAAATCAATGTTTTTATGAGTTATTGACCTGTACAAAGCTCCGATTATTTTACATCAAATATTACACTTTGAAAAATATTTTTTGTGGAAGATTTTGCATATTTTGTGTGTTTGCCATAAAAAAACAGTTTTCTTTGACAAAAAGGGCAGAAAACAAACAAACAAAACAACATTAAAAAACAAAACAAAACTTACAATTGACGGATATATCTGAAGTTGATGTAGGCTCTAGAGATTTAAGCGTTGAATAAATAATGTATGTATGCCCTGACACACCATTATCATCATTTCATGACCGAAGCAAAACACTTTTAACACTTTTATACTGAAATAAATACACCTACAACATCCATCCATCCATCAATTTTCTACCGCTTATTCCCTTTGGGGTCCCGGGGGGCGCTGGAGCCTATCTCAGCTACAATCGGGTGGAAGGCGGGGTACACCCTGGACAAGTCGCCACCTCATCACAGGGCCAACACAGATAGACAGACAACATTCACACTCACATTCACACACTAGGGCCAATTTAGTGTTGCCAATCAACTTATCCCCAGGTGCATGTCTTTGGACACCTACAACATATTAAATACAAATATAGAAAAAACTACCAGCAGTGGTAAAGTTTAGATCCATGAAGGAAAAAAGAAAGTGAATTAATGTTTATAACTGAATACATTTACATATGCATAAACATTTGTTTTCTTTTGTAATATTTTTTTAATGAATTAAATAACGTTTATGACAAACTTTTTCCTAAACACAATACAGAATGTGAGACATAACAGGACAATGCATACATTTATTATTTGTTTTCAAAACGCTTACAAAAAAGTGGGACCCCAAAAATTTACTGTGGGACCCCATTCTTATGACTTGATAGGGTCCCTGGGAATTTGCTCACAGCCAGGTCAAAGTTTGCATTGTTATATGTGTTTACAGGGCATGTCTAAATTAACTGAACAAGCTTAACCCAAGCACAGGCACACAAACAGGGGGTTGACAAAGACAGGACATTTGCATTTGTAATCCTTTTAGTTGTCAGTCACAGTTGTTTTTTGGTTGCTCATTTGTAACATTCTCCAAGCTATTCATTTGTGTTTAAAAATAAATAAAAGTAAGAGTGATATTTAGTTCATATGGACAGTATATGTTGATGGAAATGCACTTTTGCAGACACACACTGAATGTCTAAACTCAGTAAATAAATATTAATCTAAGTATGAATTGTGTTTATTTTTGTACTTTGTTGTTAATGGACATAATTCAGCTGAAGGTCCAATCAAAAATGTTCCTGTTTTAATTGTCACTGTGGATCATTTGACATGCAGTGTCCATGTTGTTTTAGCTTTCACCACTTGGCGTCCTCATCTCCCATAGTTCCAAAAGCTAAGCATGTGTAGACACATCTGGCAGTGGTACCCAAGTGAGTGTGTCTACAATAGTCATTATGTTTAAAACAATTATTAGTACTCTATCTTTTCAAGATGCTTATTGATATATTTCAGACAACAGAGAGGCTATCAAGACAGAAAAAGCCTTGTAGGACGGAGGAGTATTGGTGAATCTAAATGACAAAAGGACCGAAAAGGACTGAGTGCGTCAGTAGATGGGAGTGCAGCTGTTGCTATGACTGCAGAGAGGGTGGATGCTTTATTATTTGCTGCTTTGATCTGTGGTGCATCCGCATCATCATCATCATTATCATCACTATTACCTGATGTCCACTTGGTTGTGCCCAGAGAGGTTATACAAAGTCATAAAGGATGAAGAGTTATAGATTCAACATTGTGGGATTTATGCAGGGCTCCATTGGTAACTTCAAAGTGAGTGATATGTTTCAAGATGACATGAAACAATTAGTGCTGACATGGTAGTGTGTGTGTGACAATCATTGGTACTTTAACTTAACTTTAATCAAGATTAAATACAATTTCTAATTATCTATATTAATGGTGTTTCATTGCATGAGCATAGAGAATCACGAAAGAAGGGAATATTTGCACTTAACGCCTTTAACATCACAAAAAATAATTCTGTTTTCCTAAACAATCATTTATTCACATTAATGTGGACGTGTAACTCTTTTTGTGTTATTTGTGTGCTATTTTAGGATGAAAATACTTCAGTGAGAAGAAAACTCAATCCTGCATAATACTTTATTGACTGCTTATACGACTTTTCTTGTACTAATTTCCCATTAAGTGGGTCAAAGTGCTGTCAATCGTCTTTCATATTGACTTTTTTGATTCTGCAGCCTGTCACTACCAGATCAACTGCCCATTTGTGCATATGCGACGTTAACGCAACTCTGACAAAATGCTCGAAAAGTGATGCTAGAAATGTCATTCTGAGCTGCAGATGGGATAATTGCGTTTAAATTACTAATGTCAAACAATTAATATTTTTAATCAGATTAATTAAACTTTTGAATTTTGATTTAGTGCAATTGATTTCCTTAAATTCCTTGCTTGTATAATTAAAATTAAATTGAAAGATGACCCGTAATGACATGACTGTCAAGACAGGTTTGGGCTATGTTTTCTTATGTTCCTGTATTTTGTTTTGTTTCCTGTCCAGCGCTCCTATTTTGGTTTCCATATCCTGACTGCCTCTTTTAGCCACTATTCTCCAGTCTGGGTGCTGGCTTCCTCACCTGTCGCTGATTGGCATTAGTGCTAGAGGTGTTAGCTTTCTGTGCACTCCCGAGCTTCACTTTTTCTGCTAATACATTATATAATTTGCACTAGGACAGGCGATATGGACCTCAAACTGATATCCTGGTCATTTTAGGCCGATTGGCGATAAATTATATGTATCGGTATCTTATACAAAACGTGCAAAGTGCTTAATGTTGCTTTTATGTTTTATGGCTAGATAACTTTGACTCGCTCACTACAGTGAAGGCCGCTGGCTCTTCAGTTTGAAACTACCCTTCAGCCACCAAGCTGCTGCACTTGGTTGGTCCACAGGCTATGTGGAGACGCACTTTCAAGCCAAGGAGAGGAGCTATTGCTCGCTTCTGTGCTGTCACTAACAGACCTGAACAACATAAACAGATGAGACTAGTGATAAAGTCACTACAAGGAGGGATATAGCGAATTGGCATATGTGTAAATAAACCTGTAGTCACTCACCAATAGCCAAATGCAGTCGGTGACCAAAGCAATTTAGGAGTCGAGAAGTTGGTACCGTAGCCGCAATATTCTTTTGAAAAGTTTGTTGTGTTGCGTTGTTGTGCGTCAGAGAAACCCTCGTAAACACGCAATGGGTGACTTTGAGCCAATGAGAATGCCCTGTATTGTGCCCGTCAGGCGCAGAGAAAAGCAAATGGCCGTAACACAGGCACATTAAAAGACATTGGTATGGCAGCATTGTCTCAAATATATATATTTTTCTAAAATATACATGTATAACTCGTAATACCGGTATACCGCCCTGCCCTAACCTGAACACCATCTCCTGTCACTGCATAATGGCGGCAACAACGCCACACCTATATTTTGACACATGCAGTTTTATTGTCAGAATGTCACACACAAACATTTTTAAAATGTTTTTCTTGAATGCACTTCAAACTTGGTAACAGTACTATTTAAGGTTATTTTGACACAACATTTGCCCCTGAGCACAACGGATGGAGTCCCCTCGCTCATCTTTGCTCCGACTCTGTATTGACCTGATCGCTGCAATCAGCGCCGCCCTTCAGGTGATTATCAACCAGGTTAAAGGGGTTCTGCACTTTTTTTTAAATTTTGCATATAGTTCACAATCCTTATGAGAGATTGAGAAGACAAAAGGTTTTTGTTTTTTTTTGCATTCTACTAATCGGCTCATGGCTAGGTGGCTAGCAATGCAGCTAATTGGTGCAATTCATTCTGCCTCTAAATCGCTTTGAAAATGCATCCAAAAACCGCCAACAATACTTCATTTACATTCCTTAAACTGTATAAAAACCAAACTGTAGCGACATTGATATTGTAAGAGCGACCACTGAAGAACCTACGGCATTAGCCGTAAGCAAGCTACTGCATCAGCAGCCGAATAGCTGTTGAGTTTCTTATGCACAACACAATGCAAACATTTTCTTTTACCATCTTTAGAATCCTACAAAAAAACAACATGTGTGTTCTTTTTTCTCATAATGATTGTGAATGATAAGCAAAATTCCAAAAAAAGTGCAGTTTCCTTCTAAGGCAAAGGTTAAGTAGCATATTCATAGAGTATTATTTACCATTTATTATAGCCAGCGCACAAAACATTTCTAATCAAAATAATAATGATTATGAATTAGTCCATATCAAAGTGTGAATTTTGACAGCCTTAAAAAAAATATAGATTTTTAAAAAGCAACCACCTTGCCAACTTACAGTCCCCTTGAATCATTTGGAGTGCAGTTCTTGTTCTGGAGGCATCGCTCTCAATCTGCAACGATTAGCATCCTGGGCTTTGCTGACTGAATGCTTTTCCCCGTCCCTCTCTGTCTAGCTTTTGTCTCCACTCATCAGCAGGTCTATTTTTAAGTGACCCTCATCTCACGGGATCCATCCTCCTACCCTCCGCTTACACCAGAACAAACACTATAGCTTCAGCCGTGCATTTCGTCTTGTGCCACAATACTTGACCACAATACTTGGCTCAAGTATTGTGGTCTGTTTAGCACACTTTACCCCTGTGTGAGTGAGATCATAGGAGATTTACTAAATGTGTCATCGCTAAAAACAATAACACAAGGATCACTACAAAGAAGGCTGGATGCTGTGAGCACTTTGCTGCAATGCCAGAACTTAGCTGATGGCAGACGCAGGATTGTGATAATAACCGACATCCTGAGGAACCAAAAAAAAAAACATTCATCTCCAGCAATATTCTCATCAAGTAAAATTATAGAGCGCTTGTTTACTTGATTGCTGTCTGCAAAATCAGAATTGCAAAATATTGATTTCAGCGGTGTCAGTGTGAGAAGGCTGTGTGATGGTATATAGTAATAATGTGACGCTGATATATGTGCAATATGATTGACCGTCCATTTACCGGTAGTCTTCAGGCAGATACACCACAGTCAGAAATAGTATGCCGTGAGGGTTTTCCTTGAGATGGAAACACATGAGTCACAAGGATGAATCACATGACCCAAACTGACCTGTTTCAGGTCCATCACTGAAACGGTTTTGTTTAATTGTGGTGGAAAATTGACTGTAAACATTAAGTGTCATGCAAAGACACTGCCGGTAATGATATAATACACGCTCAGTTGGAGCTCTGTTCAAATTTCCTACCACTAATTTACAAGAGTCAATCAATCAATCAATCAATGTTTCTTTATATAGCCCTAAATCACAAGTGTCTCAAAGGGCTGTACAAGCCACAACGACATCCTCGGTACAGAGCCCACATACGGGCAAGGAAAAACTCACCCCAGTGGGACGTCAGTGAATGACTATGAGAAACCTTGGAGAGGACCGCATATGTGGGAAACCCCCCCCCCCCCCCTTTCTAGGGGAGACCGAAAGCAATGGATGTCGAGTGGGTCTGACATAACATTGTGAAAGTCCAGTCCACAGTGGATCCAACACATCAGCGGGAGTCCAG
The DNA here is from genome assembly GCF_033978785.1 of Entelurus aequoreus. Taxonomy (NCBI): domain Eukaryota; kingdom Metazoa; phylum Chordata; class Actinopteri; order Syngnathiformes; family Syngnathidae; genus Entelurus; species Entelurus aequoreus. The sequence continues at coordinate 51,275,128 of NC_084733.1, forward strand.
TCCACAGCGGGGCCAACAGGAAACCATCCCGAGCGGAGACGGGTCAGCAGCGCAGAGATGTCCCCAACCGATGCACAGGCTAGTGGTCCACCCGGGGTCCCGACTCTGGACAGCCAGCACTTCATCCATGGCCACCGGACCTATGCAACTCCCCCTCGCAAGGGACAGGGGAGAAGAGGAGAGAAGAAAAGAAACGGCAGATCAACTGGTCTAAAAAAGGGGGGTCTATTTAAAGGCTAGATTATACAAATGAGTTTTAAGATGGGACTTAAATGCTTCTACTGAGGTAGCATCTCTAACTGTTACCGGGAGGGCATTCCAGAGTACTGGAGCCCGAATAGAAAACGCTCTATAGCCCGCAGACTTTTTTTTGGCTCTGGGAATCACTAATAAGCCGTAGTTCTTTGAACGCAGATTTCTTGTCGGGACATATGGTACAATACAATCGGCGAGATAGGCTGGAGCTAAACCGTGTAGTATTTTATACGTAAGTAGTAAAACCTTAAAGTCGCATCTTAAGTGCACAGGAAGCCAGTGCAGGTGAGCCAGTATTGGCGTAATATGATCAAACTTTCTTGTTTTTGTCAAAAGCCTTGCAGCCGCATTTTGTACCAACTGTAATCTTTTAATGCTAGACATAGGGAGACCCGAAAATAATACGTTACAGTAATCGAGACGAGACGTAACGAACGCATGAATAATGATCTCAGCGTCGCTAGTGGACAAGATGGAACACATTTTTGTGATATTACGGAGATGAAAGAAGGCCGTTTTAGTAACACTCTTAATGTGTGACTCAAACGAGAGAGTTGGGTCGAAGATAATACCCAGATTCTTTACCGAGTCGCCTTGTGTAATTGTTTGGTTGTCAAATGTTAAGGTGGTATTATTAAATAGATGTCGGTGTCTAGCAGGACCGATAATCAGCATTTCCGTTTTCTTAGCGTTGAGTTGCAAAAAGTTAGCGGACATCCATTGTTTAATTTCATTAAGACACGCCTCCAGCTGACTACAATCCGGCGTGTTGGTCAGCTTTAGGGGCATGTAGAGTTGAGTGTCATCAGCATAACAGTGAAAGCTAACACCGTACTTGCGTGTGATGTCACCCAGCGGCAGCATGTAAATACTAAAGAGTGCAGGGCCAAGAACCGAACCCTGGGGAACTCCGCACGTTACCTTGACATAGTCCGAGGTCACATTGTTATGGGAGACGCACTGCATCCTGTCAGTAAGATAAGAGTTAAACCAAGACAAGGCTAAGTCTGACATACCAATACGTGTTTTGATACGCTCTAATAAAATATTATGATCGACGGTATCGAAAGCGGCGCTAAGATCAAGAAGCAGCAACATAGATGACGCATCAGAATCCATCGTTAGCAATAGATCATTAGTCATTTTTGCGAGGGCTGTCTCCGTAGAGTGATTTGCCCTGAAACCGGATTGAAAAGGTTCACAGAGATTGTTAGTCACTAAGTGTTCATTTAGCTGCTGTGCAACAATTTTTTCGAGAATTTTGGAAATAAACGGAAGGTGGGAGACCGGTCGGTAGTTTACCATGAGGTCAGGATCGAGGTTAGATCTTTTGAGCAGAGGATGGATAACCGCTTTTTTGAATGCTAGGGGAACAGTGCCGGAGGAAAGTGATAAGTTTATAATATTTAACACTGATGGACCTAATAATACAAACAGTTCCTTGATAAGTTTCCCAGGAAGTGGGTCAAGTAAACATGTTGTTTGTTTTATCCCACTTACACGCTGTAATAATTCCTCTAATGTTATTTCATCAAAAATAGAGAGACTATTTTGGAGGGCAGTGTCCGTCGTATATACAGTCGTATTTGTGTTAATAGAACCCAGTTGTAGCTGGGATGCGTTGTCTTTAATCTCCTTTCTAATGAGTTAAATTTTCTTATTAAAGAAATTCATAAAATCATCTGCCGAGTGGGTGGAGCTACTGGGAGGAGTCCCTTGTTGGGTTAGCGATGCTACTGTACTAAACAGAAATTTAGGATCGTTTTTGTTGAGGCGGATGAGATTTGAGTAGTATTTAGCTTTAGCTAAGGTAAGCATGCGTTTATAAGTTATTAAACTATCACTCCATGCTTGATGGAAAACCTCAAGTTTAGTCGCGCGCCATTTGCGTTCCAGTTTTCTACATGATAATTTATGAGCTCTAATTTCTTCTGTAAACCATGGGTTGCGCCTTTTAGGGGCCCTTTTTGCTTTAGCGGTGCTATACTATCAATAATTTGGCGCAAGGCATCGTCAAAGTTGTTAGTGAGGTTATCAATAGAGGCGACATAATTTGGGAATGGTGCCATTACCGAAGGCAGTAGGTCAGCAAGAGTCATCGTTGTGGCAGCATTAATGTTGCGGCCGCTATAGCAGTTATTATTATTATTAGCTTGTTGACAATGAGTCAAAACTTCAAATTTTATAAGGTAATGATCGGACATTACTTTAGTATATGGAAGTATCATAACTTTGGAGGTGGTGACACCCCTGACAAGCACTAGATCTATTGTATTACCGTTGCGATGCGTGGGTTCATGTATTATTTGTGTAAGACCACAGCTATCAATTATGGTTTGGAGCGCCACGCACTGAGGGTCCGATGGGGTATTCATATGGATATTAAAGTCCCCCGTTATGATTATATTGTCGGCGTGCGTCACTAGATCAGCAACGAACTCTCAGAATTCACTGATAAAGTCCGAATAGGGCCCAGGGGGGCGGTAGATAACAGCCAGGTCGAGAGGTAGCGGTGTGACAGACCTCATAGTAAGCACCTCAAACGATTTATATTTATTATTTAGGTTAGGGGTCAGGTTGAAATTTTCATTGTATATTAGTGCGACACCCCCTCCCCTTTTAAGAGGACGGGCAACATGCGCATTCTTATAGTTAGGAGGAGATGCCTCATTGAGCGCAAAAAAATTGTCTGGTTTGAGTCAGGTTTCGCTAAGACCAATGACGTTAAGATTGTTGTCTCTAATGACCTCATTAACTAATAACGCCTTGGGAGACAATGATCTTATGTTTAAAAAGCCCATATTATAGGTATTGGGCTGTTTTGACGAGTTTTTGTTAAGATTATCCGTAGTGGCAATATTAACAATGTTGCGTTTATTATGCGTAGTGCACTTTAAATAGTTTCGACCATATCTAGGAATTTATATGACGGGAATTTTCCGATTGTTTGTTTGGTGCTGCAATAGACTGGACATATCATAATTCGCCACCTCAGTAGAATGCATGTCCACCTCTGACACAGACACAACAGAAAAAACATTATGTGAATTGTGTATTATTCTAAGAGAATTGCTATGCGTACATGGATTATCCAGCCTGGCGCTGGCTAGTTCTAGCTTAACTGACTCCTCACCCGGACTAACAGACATTGTAATTGCCTGTGACCGGGCTTGCTCTAGTGTAGTCAGTCAAGTGAGACTTAAATAGTAGTCTATGTTTCTAGACAGGATGATGGCGCCTTCCTGGTTAGGGTGAAGGCCGTCTCTCATCAGCAAGCCTGGTTTGCCCCAGAAAGAGGGCCAGTTATCAATAAACGTTAGTCCCTGTTGCCTACAGAAGCTAGAAAGCCACTTGTTAAGCGAGACTAATCTGCTATATCTCTCATCATTGCCTCTCGCAGGCAGGGGGCCAGAGACAATTACTCGATGCCTGGACATCTTTCTGGCGAGATCACAAGTCCTGGCTATGTTTCTCTTTGTAATCTCTCACTGTCTCATTCTAGTGTCATTGGAGCCAACGTGTACAACTATATTCGCATAATTAGTGGTGCGATTAGCCTGTCGTACGTGTTTACTAGGCCTTTTGCGAGTTAGCTCCCTAAGATTAGCTTCAATTTCAGGTGCTCTGGCCCCGGGGATACACTTTACTGTGGCTGGTTTACTAAGCTTTATCTTTCGGGTGATGGAGTCCCCTATGACTAAGGTGTGGTGCCCGGTAGACTGGGGTGTAGGACTAGCTAAAGAGCTAAATCTATTATGCGTCTCAACCGGTACACCGTAGCTTGTAGGCCGCTTAGGACTGCTACAAGCTGGGCTAGTTAGCTCGCTACAGCTAACGCTAGCAGATGTGTCCGCAACATCTAAAGTTACGACATTACTCTGCTCTAACTGGCGGACACGGCCCTCTAGCAGAGCCAACCTCTCCGTGAGTATGGTGCAAGACGCGCAGGAAGCCATTACTCACAGTGTTTTCTGTCACCGAGTGAAGTTCCTGCTGTCCTCAGGGAAGTGGTCGTGGTCTGCGGGAGTAGCTTCCTACTTACCTTCTGACCGGCGCTGCCTTTCTCCGCGCTAGCTTAGCAGCTAGCTAGCTTAATTGTCCGTAGCCTTCGACAGAGGAGTCAACTATTTACATTCATAGCATAACATCATTAGTCTATTTGTATTCCTGTAAATGCCTGTCTACATTTTGGTTACATCTACCAGCTTTAAGGGTAGTTATTTTTCCAAATATAAATAAAAAAATAAATACAATTAAATAAAATGCCTGACTTTTTCAACTTTTTCAGAAAGTAGCAATATTTTAAGGCATGTATGTATGTGTATATATGTATATATATATATATATATATATATATATATATATATATATATATATATATATATATATATATATATATATATATATATATATATATATATATATATATATATATACTGTATATATTAGGGCTGCAACAACTAATCGATTAAATCAATTAAAATCGATTATAAAAATAGTTGGCGATTAATTTAGTCATCGATTCGTTGGCTCTATGCTATGCGCATGCGCAGAGGCAATTTTTAAATTTTTTTTATTTGTATTTTTTATTTTATTTTTATAAAACTTTATTATAAACTGCAACATGTACAAACAGCTGAGAAACAATAATCAAATTAAGTATGGTGCCAGTATGCTGTTTTTTTTCAATAAAATACTGGAAAGAATAGAAATGTAGTTTGTCTCTTTTATCCGATTATTAATCGAAGTAATAATCGACAGATTAATCGATTATCAGATTGATCGTTAGTTGCAGCCCTAATTATATATATATATATATATATATATATATATATATATATATATATATATATACATATATATATATACATATATATATATATATATATATATATATATATATATATATATATATATATATATATATATATATATATATATATATATATATATATATATATATATATATATAATAATCGGATAAAAGAGACAAACTACATTTCTATCCTTTCCAGTATTTTATTGAATACTGGCACCATACTGGTTTTGATTATTGTTTCTCAGCTGTTTGTACATGTTGCAGTTTATAAATAAAGGTTTATTTAAAAAAAAAAAAGTTTTGTTTTTTTTAAAAGCCTCTGCGCATGCGCATAGCATAGATCCAATGAATCGATGACTAAATTAATCGGCAACTATTTTTATAATCGATTTTAATCGATTAGTTGTTGCAGCCCTAATATATATATATATATATATATATATATATATATATATATATATATATATATATATATATATATATATATATATATATACATATATATATACACATATACATACTCTCACACACACAAGTAAACTAGCAAATGAGGACAGTGGTATGAGTCAATTATTTTTCAATTTATATTAGCTCAGTTTTGGCTCAGAGAAAGACACACATGTAATTATTAAAAGAAGGCAAGGCACAGACCCACCAAATGCTCCTCTTCATAAGGCCATTTTAGAAAAGTAAGGACTTGCAAGAAAAGTGTGGTGAGAGGACCATCTGAATAGCAAGAGCAGTTAATGCACTCACTGGATATGAATGGAGAGTAGCTGCATGGACAATGAGTCTTATTCACAATACAGCACTGTGCAAACGTTTTGGGCAACCACTGGCTTTGTTGTTTTAATTTCCCTTTTCATATCGGTTAAAGAGGAACAGCACTTTGTTTGGAATTTTGCCCATCATTCGTAATCCTTATGTGAGAAAAAAACACGTCTTTCCCTTTTATGTGTGTTATAAATAGTGAAAAACGTATAGCGGCTAAAAATGCAGGTAATGGGGATTCATCTATTGCGCCTATAAAGCCCTCAATATAAAATGTTCCATTTACATGATGTGGTCTGCAAATTAACCAAGCAATAGCAACATTGTTATTGTAAAAGTGAATGCAGAGAAACTACTTTTAGTACCACGCTGCCTTACTCACAGAGACACCCACACTGCTCCTCCAGCCACTAGCGAGAAGTAACTAAGTGAGCTATAGAGCTACAGTACTACTGCTAATACTGAATCGCCACTGAGTTTGTAAAAGTTATTGCTAGATTATAAATCATGCCTCTGACCTGATCTGCTTAGCACACAGCTTCTAATACCTGTAGCATATCCTACGTATATACAGGCTTAACAAGCTAAGGGTCTCATGGCTCTCACGAAGTCTGCCACAATTAGTGGTAGTTGCTTTTCTGTTGACAGAAATCGTTACGGTAATGCTTAAAATTGCCAAAATAATGTAAATATTACATGTTATCCTGAATGTGCCTGTTACCACATTACATATACACTTACAGCATGTACACTACCGTTCAAAAGTTTGGGGTCACCCAAAAAATTTCGTGGAATAGCCTTCATTTCTAAGAACAAGAATAGACTGTCGAGTTTCAGATGAAAGTTCTCTTTTTCTGGCCATTTTGAGCGTTTAATTGACCCCACAAATGTGATGCTCCAGAAACTCAATCTGCTCAAAGGAAGGTCAGTTTTGTAGCTTCTGTAACAAGCTAAACTGTTTTCAGATGTGTGAACATGATTGCACAAGGGTTTTCTAATCATCAATTAGCCTTCTGAGCCAATGAGCAAACATATTGTACCATTAGAACACTGGAGTGATAGTTGCTGGAAATGGGCCTCTATACACCTATGTAGATATTGCACCAAAAACCAGACATTTGCAGCTAGAATAGTCATTTACCACATTAGCAATGTACAGAGTGTATTTCTTTAAAGTTAAGACTAGTTTAAAGTTATCTTCATTGAAAAGTACAGTGCTTTTCCTTAAAAAATAAGGACATTTCAATGTGACCCCAAACTTTTGAACGGTAGTGTATATACAACGTTGTTGGAGGTTTTTTGAAGTTTTTAGAGGGCTTACTAGGCAAAATATGTCAGTCTCCATTACCTGTATTGTTTACCACCTCTTGCTTTTACTATTTAGAATGCACAGTAAAGAGAAAGACATGTGTTCTTGTCTCACATAAAAATTGGGGATGATGGGCAAGAATTAAAAAAAAAGGTGCAGTTCCCCTTTAATTAATTCAGTTATCTATCAGTACAAAACATACACTCATGTACAACTTTGTAGAATGTGATACATGGGCCAAGGAAACCCTTTGGTAAGGGTCTGAACACAAACACTGATTATACATTAAATATGATTATTACATTCATTTTTGTTTTATATTAATATTATTCATTTATGTATATTATGTTTAATCCCTATTCTTTTTGAAGTGCATATTTACAGAAGTGAGGTAGTCATAGAACACAATATGTACAATTTTAAATACATAAAAACTAAATCAAAATGGTAAATGGGTTATACTTGTATTGCGCTTTTCTACCTTCAAGGTACTCAAAGCGCTTTGACACTATTTCCACATTCACCCATTCACACACACATTCACACACTGATGGCGGGAGTTGCCATGCAAGGCCCTAACCACGACCCATCAGGAGCAAGGGTGAAGTGTCTTGCTCACAACGGACATGACTAGGTTGGTAGAAGGTGGAGATCGAACCAGGAACCCTCAGATTGCTGGCACGACAACTCTCCGAACTGTGCCATGCTGGTTGGGAGAGTGTTAGAGTGTAAGAGTTAGCTTACACTAAAATAATAGTGTCAGCTATGTTTTATTCATAGTACCAGATGCAGGGATTATTTGCACTCACCATTTATTTATTTTCATAGTTTTAGCAAGTATGGACCCATTGGAACAGTCAACTTCCAAAATGATCAACCTATTTTGCAAAGGCATCCCACAAAACTGGCACATTGAAATTGTCAACGTTGTTTTGACATTTATTCCCCTGTGCCCTACTGGTCAGTGAAGCTGAATATTGCAGTGAGTGTGTCTACTTGCGCACGTTCACACAGCGACTCCCTGGCAATCAGAAAATTAGACGCGTGACAGCGTCAGCAACGGTGACAATTGCTTTCTACACAATAGCGTCCAAAAAGGAACATCACACTCTTTTACACGGTATTAGAGCCATAACACAAATGGAACCTACCTCCAAAGTTGCAAAACTGCCCGGTTCACTTCTTTGCTTGAGTCCGTGTTGTTGCTGTCCACACATGCAACGTAAAACCACTACCCTCATGTTCGTCATGGAAGTAGGTGACTGACAAACAAACACAAATATTACTCCACGGTCTACTGTCTTTTGTTGAGCAGAGCTCTGTGCATTGAGATTAATTTATGAACGTAATGATGGCCTACTGGTGCGATTTTATATATGTATAAATAATTTGGTTGTCAAGAGCAGGAGATATTTCAGGAAAAGTGACAGAGGACATGAGTGTGTGGTAGGAGACAGTGAGGGAGTGCAGAAAGAAGCCTGCTCAGGTAGAAAAAGGATGCATGAAGAGATGAGCTAGCGCAGCATAATTAGCCCGGGCTGCTTGGTTACCTTCCAAACAAAGCTGCTGATTTGTAGAGCAAATGGGGAGGGAGGGGTTGAGGGAGTTGGACAGAGAGAAACAAGGTGGGGGCAGCAAGGAGAGAGGGAGTTGAGGGGATTGATTGTGCCATGCCACACACACTTGACGCTCAGTCTCCCTTGGAGACAGTGGCGGCGCTGGATGACGGCATGACATTGCAACAGTAACGCGTCCACTTGACTGCACCGCCTCCAGTCAGCTGTGTCACTACTATCCAGACAGACAGAGGAGGAAGAGTGGAAGGGAGTGAGTCGGCCTGGACGGGAGTGCTTGGAAAACAAGTTGACAGATCTGGGAAACAGCCAGGCGCAGTGGGGTTGGTGGTGGGAGGGGGGGCGTGTTTGGCGGGGGGATAAGTGAAGAGCGTGAAGAAGACTAAGCGGAGGAGTAAGGATGCACGGAGCAAGGAGGAAGAGCTGCTGAGCGTGCACTCTCACACGAACACACGCACACACACACATAGACTTCCCAGGGAAGGACAGTGTGTTGTGGCCCCCAGTGGAGGATGAAGAAGCACTCCGCCCGGGTGGCTCCTCTCAGCTCTTACAGCACTCAGGTCCTGACCTGCCCCATCTCTGAAGGTAACTCTACATGCATTTGTCTTGTACTAAATGTGGGTGAATTGAGGCACTTTGCCAGCGTCTATGTGACAAAGATGGATGGGATATAGACAAGAGCTACACACCGTTGCATCTTTAGAAGCATGCAGATAGACAGCCGCTGCGCATTCAAGCCTGGATAGAAAAAACCCCACACATCAGCAAGTTGTTCTTTCGCTCAGCTGAACAATTCTGCTCTCAACAACAATACGCATCCTTATCCTTCTTGAACTTTTTCTAAAGCCATCATCTAATCCAAGCGGTTTACCTTTGTTTCTGAGATTACAATGAGATACCCTTAATCTTCTTTATGTAAGCATCGTTAGAATCCCACTCCTCCTTGAGACGACTTATCAAGGCTGCGCTCTTCAGACGTGTGCCGTGAGCTCGCGCGTGTGTCCATCCATCAAAGTCACCATAAAACACACACCAGATTGAAATGTTGGGTTGGAGCGGCGTAGTGCATCACACAGGGTGGAGGAGCTCCAATAAAAGCCAGCTGGTAATGAATGATTCTATGCAGCACAGTGAGATAGTGAGATTGAATCAGGTTAGTGCTTTGAATGACCTCCTCCACCATAGTGACCACATTTAAATGTAAATATGGCCATAGACTAATTTTCTTTGACTTTAAACTGAAATAATGTCGTACGTTTTCAACTTTATTTTGTCCGCAGAAGCAGAGCCACATGTGAAAGGAGTGTTATACCATGAGAGCTGCTTTTCTGAGGCAGGGGAATGCTTTTAAAATTACCGCATGCTGGCTCCAGTTCAGCCTGTAGTGGCTTTTATACCTCAAAGTTTCAGGTTTTCTTTGTAGTGCCAATCACTAATTATTATATTTTTAATTAGTAAATGAAAAGAATCAGACAAGAAGAGGAATGGAGCTGCTCTTCTCTTGTATAATGGAATGGCAACAACTCCCTTTTACAAATCCCCTAATTTTGTAATGTAGTTCATATGCCTGTGTTGTACCATTTATTAAATACCTTGGTATGTTTTTAGGAGGGACTGAGAACATGCAGGTGAACCACTTTTTTCCAATTTACCACAGCTGCAAGATACAATTTAAAAGTATCTCAAAGAAAAAGTTTAGCATGTGCCATCAGATGAGGTCTTGTTCCTATTTTGACCTACACACAATTCTAAACTCTGAAGGCATTTTACTGCTAGCGACATTTAGGGAGGGAAAGTGTGCCTTAATACAAACATGGGTGGAAGTTTACATTTTATTTTCTTGCAAGCTACATCAACAAATGTGTATTACGTATGTTGGTTCAAGTTAGACGTATTGGGTTCATGTAAGAGAGATTATATTGGTGTTGAACCAACAAAGTCGGTAATTTTCATAAATTTTACTTATTTAAAAACAGTTTTCACAAAGGAATGAAACACTACCTAATATTTATAATATTACAACCAACCAGTTCCATTCAATTACTTTTTGTAGGCAAATATTTTTTTTTTTTAAACACACTTTAATACACTGTGATTAACTCACAAAATGCAGTGGCATGTAATAAAACATAATATAAATAATAATAACATAAATAATAGGGATGTTCCAAAAAATCGATTCACATCTGAATTGGATTCACATTTGTTTTGCAATTTGGTTTGTGATTAACATTTTCATGAATTGTACCGCCAAACATTGCATGTAACAAACTAGTTTGTTTGCTCGCGTATCATTCCACCAGTGCCCAAACAAAAAATCCCACGCGTTGGTGACTCAGTCTGTATACGACTACAAAATAACCCACCATGGAGCCAAAGAAAGTAGTGGGTGCCAGCACTTTGACCTTTTGAAATAGAATACGAAGGAAAACAGAGGTCCTGCTGTATACATATAAACTATATTGTAAAATAACACAAGACATGACTCATGAAACATGCATCACAAAGGAGAAATTGCTTATTATTAATCAATAAACTAGTAGCATTGGCAATCATAAACACAATACAACTCTCCAATCCTACAGATCATAAGTTTGAGAAAGGCCCAATATATTATATAGTACACAGATGTGTGTAAGTGGTACTTTTACCAGCTAAGTGTGAGAGTATTCTCTCGACATCGATTACAGTTGGTTTCCTATGCATAACAGTAACAGTCAATGTTTAACTTTACCAGAGACATTACATTACCAATGAAATCTTTAATATATTGGGTTTATTTAAACAAACTGCATTAACCTGTAATAATCATGAACATATGTGATGCAGATTAGGCATCCCACACAAGAGAGAAAAAAGATTTATAACAATCCATTTTCATTCAGCTTATAAGTGGCTGTACTCCCAGTGCTCTACTACTTATCGATTACAAAAAAAAAAGTCCATAGATGCAATAATGAGCACCCCCAAGATGCTGTGCTGTACTAGAAGTGGGATACTCACTTCATATGCTGAGCTAGCAGAGAGCTCATGCAGCCAGCAGTCATCTTTGATTTCCTGGCCTGGTGAAAATTGATCAGTGCACGCTGATAAGTGAAGAACGTACCTGAACGTGTGCACCTATGCATCTACATTAGGCCTGCAGCTAATAATTATTTTAGTAATAGAGTAATCAATCGATTAGTTTTTTCGATTAAACAGATAAATAGACTTTATAGCCTTTATGCGTATTTTAGGAAAAATTGTTGAAATAAACAAAGCATGTTCTGTTAACCTGAAATTTTTTTTTCTAATAAATGTACATTATCAACATTAAAATTGCACTTTTAACATTTGTGCATTGATGAAAAAAAGAAAAAAGTTTGCCACCACGCAGATCACGGCACCCACGCACCACCGCTCTCATGTGTGCTCTTATTGCAGCAGTCATGCGGAAACAATGTCTGTGTATTTACAGTTCCGGGCACTCCATGCGGTCCAGATTTTATAAATTTTTATTAGTTAATTCATTAGATGATTAATCGAAGTTCCAAACTATAAATCGAAGCTATTTTCTAGTAGAATTCACAGATTAATCGTTGTAGCCCTAATCTACATACAGTAATGTGCTAATATATTCTCCTTCCAGATATTTTATCTTACTGTATTCATATTCTTGTTTTATTCATCTTGTTTTAATTTTTACTTTTTTTTTAGCTTGTTTATCTTAGTTTTGCTGGTTAATGCTTCATGTAGCACCATTGCACCAAAAAAAATTCCTAGCATGTGAACCCTCACTTGCAACGGCAATAAAAGGATTCTGATTATTTCCCCCAAGAGGTACTTCAAATACTGTCACTCATTTGTCACTTATGATGAAAACTTTCAGATTTTCCAAAAACTGCTGTAAAAACAGAAGCCTAAAATGTTAAAGAGGTTACATTAAAAAATGTTGTTGTACATGCAAATCCATCCATCCATCCATTATATGACTTTTTTTCTCCTACATTTAAAACCCTTCCTTGTGGTCTACGTCAGTGGTCCCCAACCCCCGTGGGACAAATTTTCAAGCGTTGAAATATCAGTTAAAACTATATGCTACTTTTATTAGAAACGGCAACAGCATGTTGCCATTTAGCGTGCATGTTCATGTCCAGTACAAGCCAGTCTGCCCCACAACAAGAGAACTTATTGACTACAACTGAATATAAATGGTGAACTAGTGCAAAGCGTTTCGGGTACACCTCTACCATGTATGAGATATCCGCTGAAGTAACTAAGGCAAAATAATCGTCTCAAATTCCAAACGGCTTGTGTTGCGTCGGACCAGTCTTCCTCTCAGGGAATAAAAGACACTGGCCAATCCCAAATTATTTCGGATGACATATATGTTGAGTAAGAAGGACCACCAAGACAGAATAGCAATATTACCAAGTTTTACTAAATCTTTAGGAGACCAGTCCTTACAAATGCGTTAATAGCAGCATCAATAAGCGGTCTGAAAATCAAACGGAAAGAGTCAGCTTATTTAGTATGAAAACAACCCCCTCTCGCCCAGAAAGAAATACAGCCTTATTGTTCTAAACTGATAAGGTAAAAAAGGGAGTACATTATACTCCTAATAGACATTGCAGTGCCTTCAAGGTGAAACAGAGTTTACTAGCGAACAAAAGGAAAAAGCAAAAAGTGTACACATGGGAAAATATTAGCTGCTTTAAACATGACTATGAATAAAGAAAGAACTCTTAAAAATATATGCATTCTCCACACTTGTTTGGAGCAACTTTGGAAGAAGGCAAGATTGTGTTATAGATATCTCCACCATTCCTCCATGGTTTGATTTCACATTTTCTGGACTTATAGGGATCCCAAATACACAAAAACAGCTACCAACAGGTAAGAAAAGTTGGTTTTGCATAATAGGACCCCTTTAAATATATGTTTTGAATGTCAGTATGTTTAGATAGCAGCAATGGTTTTCTATAATTAAAACAATAAAATAAAATAAGACTTTGGACGATTGGACTTCTGAGCACTTAACTAAAAGGAATAGTATTTGCTGTATTAGTGATACAACTTACCTGAGTGACATTCTGTGTACGTTTGTGGTATTTCTTTTCCCGATAGGAGAGGATGGTTTGGAGTCTCACGCTGAGACGCCAGGCAGCGAGACAAGCGAGGAGAGCCTGTCGTACCAGACCTGCACCTGCACAGTGCTGAAGGTGCTAGGTGGTCTGCTGATGGTGCTCTGCGTCTCCTCCTCCTGGGTGGGTACCACTCAGGTGGTCAAGCTGACCTACCGGTCATTCTCCTGTCCTTTCTTCATCTCCTGGTTCAGCAGCAACTGGAATATTCTCTTCTTTCCTATATACTACTTTGGACATGTGCTGATGACAAGAGAGAAGCAGACACTCATTCAAAAATTCAGGTGAATCATCTATTCAGTGTCTGAATTTAAAACAATATGTACTATTGGTTGGGTTGCATATGGTGTAGTGGTTCACTTAACTGATTTACATGCAGTCAAAATAGCCTCAGTTCCTACTTAGTGATGTGTGTGTGAATGCTAGTTTCTTTGTGCCTTGTGACTCCTGGGTGCAGTTAGCCTCTTGCCCAAATGCAAATGCAAGTTTTACACAAAATACTCAAAGTTTGATGTGGAAGAAGGTAAAAGCCCTGACATCAACCCTATCAAACCCCTTTGGAATGACCTAGAGGCAGACCCTTTTATCAATTCCAACAAGTGTTTGGGTTGAATGCCCCAAAATTTTACAAAGACACTCTACTTTTGCGAAGTACAGTTAAACTGTACCTCAGTTTTCATATCCCCTGGTTTTCGGCGAAGATTTTTACAAAATACACTATATTGCCAAAAGTATTTGGCCACCTGCCTTGACTCACATGAACTTGAAGTGCCATCCCATTCCTAACCCATAGGGTTCAATATGATGTCGGTCCCCCTTTTGCAGCTATTACAGCTTCAACATCTTCTGGGAAGGCTGTCCACAAGGTTGCGGAGTGTGTGTCTAGGAATTTTCGACCATTCTTCCAAAAGCGCATTGGTGAGGTCACACACTGATGTTGGTGGAGAAGGCTTGGCTCTCAGTCTCCGTTGTAATTCACCCCAAAGGTGTTCTATCGGGTTCAGGTCAGGACTCTGTGCAGGCAAGTCAAGTTCATCCACATCAGACTCTGTCATCCATGTCTTTATGGACCTTGCTTTGTGCACTGGTGCACATTCATGTTGGAAGAGGAAGGGGCCCGCTCCAAACTGTTCCCACTCCTGAAACACAACCCCACACCATAATTCCTCCTCCACCAAATTTCACACTCTGCACAATGCAGTCCGAAATGTAACGTTCTCCTGGCAACCTCCAAACCCAGACTGGTCCATCAGATTGCCAGATGGAAAAGCGTGATTCATCACTCCAGAGAACGTGTCTCCACTGCTCTAGTGGCGACGTGCTTTACACCACTGCATCCGACGCTTTGCATTGGAATTGGTGATGTATGGCTTAGATGCAGCTGCTCGGCCTTGGAAACCCATTCCATGAAGCTCTCTGCGTACTGTACGTGGGCTAATTGGAAGGTCACATGAAGTTTGGAGCTCTGTAGCAACTGACTGTGCAGAAAGTCGGCGACCTCTTTGCACTATGCGCTTCAGCATCCGCTGACCCCTCTCTGTCAGTTTACGTGGCCTATCACTTTGTGGCTGAGTTGCTGTTGCTCCCAAACTCTTCCATTTTCTTATAATAAAGCCGACAGTTGACTTTGGAATATTTAGGAGCGAGGAAATTTCACGACTGGATTTGTTGCACAGGTGGCATCCTGAGAGTGGCCCATTCTTTCACAAATGTTTGTAGAAACAGTCTCCATGCCTAAGTGCTTGATTTTATACACCTGTGGCCAGGCCAAGTGATTAGGACACCTGATTCTGATCATTTGGAGGGTTGGCCAAATACTTTTGGCAATATAGTGTATGTGTAGGGATGATGTTCGAAACCGGTTCTCCCGGTTGTTCGATAAGAAAAGAACCGTTCGATAAGAAAAGAACCGTTCGATAAGAAAAGAACCAATTCCATGGACTCGAATCCCTTTTTGAGAACCGGTTCCCGTTATCGAGGCCACTGTAGTAAAGAAAAAGAGTTAGTTCTTTATTCGAATCCCTGGGAACGAATCCCGCCCCACAAGAAATGCCCTGTGGGACATCACAGGAAATGACGTAGCTCAGTCATCAGACTGAGCTACGTCATTTCCTGTGATGTTACACAAGCAGCAAAAATAATGGACCGGAAAAAACGCCTCAAGGCATGGCTATTCACCTATAGTGATCACAGAGATAGGTTGTTTTTGTGTTACTGTATATATTAGTTTTTCTGAAAAATCCCACTTAATATACTTTGGGTAACAACAGTCAATATTTTATTTTTTATTTTTTTTAGGGGGGTAACAGTCAATATTTATTTATTTATTTGATTAGATTTTTTTCTTATAAAATAAAAGTGAGCTTTTGTTAAACCAAATGTTGTGTTTTTTTTCCATATACAACAACCTATCTGGACTCGATAAGAGAATCGATAAGGACTCGGTTCGATAAGAGGATTCGATAATGGGCTCGAACTCGATAATTTCTTATCAAACATCATCCCTATGTATGTGTCTTCATTTTGGCATGATTAAACACGTCTCTGTGTTTTTCTTTAGAGTATGGCTGCAAAATATCCCACCAGAGAGCAAAATAAAAGTACAAATAAAAAAGTAAAAGTACAATTAAAGTCAACGAGAGCCTAAAGTTCATGTTTCCAGAGTGTCACTAAACACACCACACTGCTATGGTAACACTAAGGGGTGATATGGCACACTCAGTTTTGTCGAGAGCCTGGTCTTGCCCAGTCCCTTTGATGACAGGGATTTATTTTATTTTATTTTATTTTTTATTTTTTTTGTCCTGTCCAGCTTCTCAGGCAAATCATATAGTTGATGTAGATGCCCATATCGGCTGTTCAGATTTACTTTACAAAAGAGAAGTGTAGGATACTTCTCTTGTTGCCTTATTTGTATTTGACTTTATTAAATGTATTTATATTATCATTTGGTGCAGCCGGGCCGGAGCAGGAGGGGATAGAAAGAGAAAAAAAAGAAGACAGAGGGGGAAATTGTGGGGACAAGAGGGGGATTAGACAGAGAGACAAAAACAACAACAGCAAACACAACAATAACAACAACAACAACAATAGAGCAACATCAGCAAATACGACAAATATGATGGTAAAAGTAATAGCAAATAAGCTGTTAGCGAAAATAAAAAATAATACAGAAATGACAATGAGCATTATTACACTACAAATGGAGCAATACAAATACCAATAGAAATAGCGCTATTGATAATGAACAATACCAATAATGTACCTCTATTATGACAGGGATTTAAAGAACTACAAGTGCTGCTTGTGGTTCTTCCCTTTGAATGTATCCATATGTGATGTGCAAATGCAATGAAGAAACATTGTTACAATGTGGCCTGGGTTCAACACATGATTCGTACATTCTAAGTAACAGCATGGCTGGGAAAGGCTACAAGCTGGCATTGTGCGTGTACGTACGTTTATGTAATTAATATTAATTCTTGTGATGCACATTGAGCATATGTGCCCCCCAAATGTTATATCCCATCTTTACAGCGTCATTACGAGTCTGTGGTTAAAGTTAATGACTTGGCTCTTTGTTCTGGTTATACTATATCTTAAGATTTTTCAAACAAGCCCTTGATTGTCACTGTGTTCAAAGTATACTTATGTTAAAAACCTGTGCGTAAAGTGTGAAATACTAAACCACACCTTTTCCCCGGCACATGCACTGCTGCACTAACTTGCAAAATTAGTGGAATAGAGTAAATGTTTTCACTTCAGCAAGAAACACCTCCTCATTGTCTTTGAAATTCTTCTTTTTGCAGTATTCATCTTTGTGTTGTATATCTTTGTGTTTTCTGACTGCGTTTGTGTTTGAATAAGATTTGCATAATTGTGCACTCTGTTCTTTGTTGATTGGGATGCACAAAGGAAATGTGGTTGGATTAATGCGTGTGCACACTTTATTACATTTGAATTTGTGCGTACATTGTTATCTGGATTTGAGCATACACCATTATTAGTAGGAAAACCACGCAAGTTTTAATACAGTACATGAGGCCCTGGTGTACCATTGCTTTTGTCTTGCCGGTGCAAACCATTTAAGAGCTGTTATCTTTTGGCAGAGAGTGCAGTAAGCTGTTTGGGGATGAGGGCATGACTCTGAAGCTTTTTGTAAAAAGAACGGCGCCTTTCTCCATCCTGTGGACGCTGACAAACTACTTGTACCTTTTGGCCTTGAAGAAGCTGACTGCCACTGATGTCTCTGCCCTTTACTGCTGCCACAAGGCCTTCGTCTTTCTTTTGTCCTGGATTGTTCTTAAGGACCGCTTCATGGGAGTACGAGTATGTACAGTATGATTACTTAAGGTCGTAAAAGATATCATTAATGATCCTTAAACTATTTCTTTAGATCGTGGCTGCCATTATGGCCATCACAGGTATTGTCATGATGGCGTATGCCGACGGTTTCCATGGTGATTCCTTTGTGGGCGTGGCATTAGCTGTGGGTTCAGCTTCAACATCAGCGCTTTATAAGGTAAGACCATCAACTACACAAGTGAATGAATCAAACGGCGTGTTAATCGGTCTTCTGGCCCTCCAGGTGCTGTTCAAGATGGTCCTGGGCAGTGCCAATCTCGGGGAGGTGGCTCATTTTCTTTCCACCATGGGTTTTTTCAATCTGATCTTCATCTCCTGTGTGCCACTCATCCTGTATTTCACTAAAGTAGAGCAATGGGGCTCACTGTCCTCGCTGCCTTGGGGGTACCTGTGTGGCCTGGCAGGACTTTGGCTAGGTGGGTACACAAATATTGTAGCATACGTCCATTGCTATATTCAGTACACTGCATAAATTGCAACGAGACAAGAATTAATTTTACAGTCGTCTCTGGCTACATCGTTCATTCACCACATCGCACATTTTGAAAAGCATATTCTACATGTTTTAGGCCTAAACTAAGTGTTGTGAATTGTGTGAATTATATTTATATAGCGCTTTTCTCTAGTGACTCAGAGCGCTTTACTTAGTGAAACCCATGATCTAAGTTACATTTAAACCAGTGTGGGTGGTACTGGGAGCAGGTGGCTAAAGTATCTTGCCCATGGACACAACGGCAGTGACTAGGATGGCGGAAGCGGAGATCGAACCTGGAACCCTGAAGTTGCAGGCACGGCTGCTCTACCAACCGAGCCACAAGCTTTATGTTATATTAGTATTATGTTCGATTGACAAATATTCTCCAAATATTATTTTTTTTGCAAATAATAATTAATTTAGAATTTCATGGCTGGAACACGTGCCAAAGTAGTTGGGAAAGGGCATGTTCACCACTGTGTTACATGGCCTTTCCTTTTAACAACACTCAGTAAACGTTTGGGAACTGAGGAGACACATGCTTTAAGCTTCTCAGGTGGAATTATTTCCCATTCTTGCTTGATGTACAGCTTAAGTTGTTCAACAGTCCGGGGGTATCCGTTGTGGTATTTTAGGCTTCATAATGCGCCTCACATTTTCAATGGGAGACAGGTCTGGACTACAGGCAGGCCAGTCTAGTACCCGCACTCTTTTACTATGAAGCCACGTTGATGTAACACGTGGCTTGGCATTGTCTTGCTGAAATAAGCAGGGGTGTCCATGGTAACGTTGCTCGGATGGCAACATATGTTGCTCCAAAACCTGTATGTACCTTTCAGCATTAATGGTGCCTTCACAGATGTGTAAGTTACCCATGTCTTGGGCATTAATACACCCCCATACCATCACAGATGCTGGCTTTTCAACTTTGCGCCTATATCAATCCGGATGGTTCTTTTCCTCTTTGGTCCGGAGGACACGACGTCCACAATTTCCAAAAACAATTTGAAATGTGGACTCGTCAGACCACAGAACACTTTTCCACTTTGTATCAGTCCATCTTAGATGAGCTCAGGCCCAGCAAAGCCGACAGCGTTTCTGGGTGTTGTTGATAAACGGTTTTTGCCTTGCAGTACAGCCTGAGGGATCGAAGGTCACGGGCTTAGCTGCTTACGTGCAGTGATTTCTCCAGATTCTCTGAACCCTTTGATGATATTACGGAGCGTAGATGGTGAAATCCCTAAATCCCTTGCAATAGCTGGTTGAGAAAGGTTTTTCTTAAGCTGTTCAACAATTTGCTCACGCATTTGTTGACAAAGTGGTGACCCTCGCCCCATCCTTGTTTGTGAATGACTGAGCATTTCATGGAATCTACTTTTATACCCAATCATGACACCCACCTGTTCCCAATTTGCCTGTTCCCCTGTGGGATGTTCCAAATAAGTGTTTGATGAGCATTCCTCAACTTTATCAGTATTTATTGCCACCTTTCCCAACTTCTTTGTCACGTGTTGCTGGCATCAAATTCTAAAGTTAATTACTATTTGCAAAAAAAAAAAAGTTTATCAGTTTGAACATCAAATATGTTGTCTTTGTAGCATATTCAACTGAATATGGGTTGAAAATGATTTGCAAATCATTGTCCATCCATCCATCTTCTTCCGCTTATCCGAGGTCGGGTCGCGGGGGCAGCAGCTTAAGCAGGGAAGCCCAGACTTCCCTCTCCCCAGCCACTTCGTCCAGCTCCTCCCGGGGGATCCCGAGGCGTTCCCAGGCCAGCCGGGAGACATAGTCTTCCCAACGTGTCCTGGGTCTTCCCCGTGGCCTCCTACCGGTCGGACGTGCCCTAAACACCTCCTAGGGAGGCGTTCGGGTGGCATCCTGACCAGATGCCCGAACCACCTCATCTGGCTCCTCTCGATGTGGAGGAGCAGCGGCTTTACTTTGAGCTCCCCCCGGTTGGCAGAGCTTCTCACCCTATCTCTAAGGGAGAGCCCCGCCACCCGGCGGAGGAAACTCATTTCGGCCGCTTGTACCCGTGATCTTGTCCTTTCCGTCATAACCCAAAGCTCATGACCATAGGTGAGGATGGGAACGTAGATCGACCGGTAAATTGAGAGCTTTGCCTTCCGGCTCAGCTCCTTCTTCACCACAAGGGATCGATACAGCGTCCGCATTACTGAAGACGCCGCACCGATCCGCCTGTCGATCTCACGATCTCACGTATTCCGTTTATATTTACATCTAACAAAATTTCCCAACTCATATGGAAACGGGGTTTGTACATGACAGAGCGCTATTCCTGATGGTGTTCTCTCTTAACTGCGACAACCTCAAGATAAACACCTTTTGGCAGAACAACCTTTTGTATGACTTTATCTTAAAGTCCTGCTAAATAATAACCATTGGTGAGCCTATAACGTTAGTGATGTCAAATGACAACAGCCGGACGTAGCATCGGACATTCGGCCTGGCACCTCAGGCTAACAAGACCGCTCTCAGCTATTAAGAGCTGTCAAACCAAAGTGGAGTTGAACTCCTTTGATGCACTTCATCTTTGAAATCAGTACACAGCTTTGGCTTGAGCTATGTGGAACGACAACGCAGACACGCAATGCTAACAACACACAATGCTAACATCAACGCTAGCTATCATAGCTGCGAGTGTCAAGTTGACCAAGTTTTTGCAGAACAATTTATGCCCGTGGTTTCAGCACTCAAAGCCCACTTCTAACTTCAAGGAATTACCGCCCCACCTGTAGTGACAAACAAAATGTATACATAGATTTAAAAACAAATCTGTTATAAATTAGTATTAACAATTTGTTTTTTCTTACACCATTTTGTTAAATTTTTAAATTGTTGCTGCTTATTGTACAATGTACTTTGTTGAGAATGTTTGCAAGTTTCTGGAGACTTCTCAAATCCTTTTAGTGAATTTTTCTTTATTAAAAATGACTAGCAACAAATTTAGCATCTTTTGCTGGTGTTATTGGAGACTGTACTTGTGTTTAGAGACACTTTACTTCTGTTGCTCCATGTCCGCGACGAACAGCGAAAGCTGCAACAAGCCTGACGTCACACTTGCTTTGCACTGCTGCTCCAGGTGGACTTTCTCTCCTGTCCTCTTAATATTTGCACATTTTGTAGATCCCTTTTTCCGCGGGTATATCTCTGATATATTAAAATATGTCCACATCGCAGACATGCTGCCTCCGCTCCAGACAATCCTGTGCGTATTGCTTACATCATCAAAACATCTTGTTTCTCAGTGCTGTTTCGGTAATCAAAGTCTTTTTTCAGCTTATCAAAGTCAATAGTGCACAAGTAATAGACTATATACCATATATCTATTAATTAAAAACGAAATACTAAAAACAGACCTTGTTTGTATATTTAAAGACAAAACTTTGTGATCTATGTGACAAAGTGTATTATTATTAGTTATTGATAGGTAGTAATATGATTTCAGTTTTTTGTCATTGTGTTAAATATTTTTGCTATGTTTTTTTTACATTTCCACTGTTGTATTCCCTTTTATTTCATTTCAACAATATGGTGCAGGTAAACAAAACTCGAGTTGCGGGCCTCAAATGGCCTCCGGCTCGCACTTTTTTGTCATTTTTGTCAGCCACACAAAAACTTTAGCTCTTGAACTCTAGTAACATGTAAGTTTTGTTGTGTCTTTTACAGTGTTCAACATCCTAGTTCATGTTGGCGTGGTGCTGACATACCCTATTCTCATCTCCATAGGAACTCTACTAAGTGTGCCTGGAAATGCAGGTAAAGTTCCTATATATTTACTGATAAACAGTATCCAGTATTGCAGTAGAAGCTACTTCAATAAACTGAAGACTTCCAACAAGTTCAAACTACCATATGTTTTAAATTTGCACCAAATTGCACACTATAATAGCGTGTCAACCGCTGCATATGAGTTAGTTTTGTTATTCAGATGTCCCTCAAATGGGTTTTACTTGTATAGCGCTTTTCTACCTTCAAGGTACTCAAAGCACTTTTACACTATTTCCACATTCACACATTCACACACACATTCACACACTGATGGCGGGAGCTGCCATGCAAGGCCTTAACCACAACACATCAGGAGCAAGGGTGAAGTGTCTTGTTCAAGGACACAACGGACGTGACTAGGTTGGTAGAAGCTGGAGATCGAACCAGGAACCCTCAGGTTGCTGGCACGGCCACTCTCCCAATTGCGCCACACCGTTCCCCCGTCCCGTCTTTTGAAAGATAAACAATTCCTTGTTCCAAAGACTTTATCCGCTATTTAATTGAATCTACCACTTTGCAAAACCCTTATGAGGGATTTATAAATGAGCTATTAGCGAGCTTGTAAAAACTTTATAAGGTTCAGGGAATTGAGCACCCTTTGAGGAAAAAAAAGGAAAATTGAGAAAAAAAAGAAAACTACATTTCTTTCAGCATGAGGTGCTGCCACGCAAACCTCCGCAAGAAAATGACCACATTTCCTGCCTTTGGGTGCATTTCTACACTATATTTTACCTTTATATTTATTCACATCTACCAACCTCTTTTGGCCCTTTGCTTTGCATGTAGTATAGCACAGAATTGTTAGGTTTTTTAAGCCGATAATTTACTAACATTATTATCATTAAAAATTTAATGTAAAATATATAACATGCAAAGACCTCCAAAAACGTTTCCCATTTGGCACTTTTATCCTGTAGCCATGCCCCCTCGGGTAATATACTTCCGGAGTTGTGACCTCTGTTTACAATTTGTTGCGTCAAAAATACACCTTCGCGCTGGCTACTAATATATACTCTAGAACTACAACTGGTTTGTAACTAACAGTGTTTGGATTCTAATCAGCCAGATATGATTAGCAGCAAATTGGACAGCCGTCAACGTTGTGGCCGGGAGAGCAAACAGAAGCGACAACAAGTAAGCTAACTCGCAAGCTTGTTTCGGTGCTCCTGATCCTCTCAAGTTCTGCAACTCAGTGCACGTTTAGACAAGAAGAACAGCAAGTACCTGCGGCTGAGGCGAGCGTTCAACACACGTTGTTTAGACCATAGTTTTATTGATAATGCATTAAAAACACGCGGAAAATATATTTTGACACACAAATTAAGTTTAATTAAATTAAGTTTTGTGGAAATTTCACATGCTTGAAAATTAGGGCATTTTTTATTTTTTTTTGCTTGCTATAAATGATAGCTAAGAGATAATTAGGAATTGCAAAGACATGATATGTCTTAGACTGTGCAATTAGTCTCCCTTTCAGCAACTGATGGTGACTGCAAGTTTTTTGTAGATGTTGCATAATCCTGTAAACTAATACAAACAAAGTGCAATAAAAGCAGAGCTTCTTTGGCAGAGGGTATTAAAAATGGTTGTTTTTTTCATGCAATAGAGGCCACCATGACAAACAGTGTACTCAGCACGTTTCTCGCCCTAGAAACCCAATCACCAGTGTTCCTCAGCATACTCCAAGTGTTACCTAGCAGAGGAAGGGTCAGATTGCCATGGTAATGTTTAATACTTGCAGAGCAGTTCTTAGCTTTAACTATAATAATCTGGTTGAATGTCATGGAGTTACATTTGGTATCCCACTTGACACGCACAGAGGATGAAGTGGATCACTTGTACTTATAAGATGCAGTTTCTGCCCCAATTTTTTTTTTTTTTTGTCCTGTCCAGCTTCTCAGGCAAATCATATAGTAGATGTAGATGCCTATATCGGCTGTTCAGATTTACTTTACAAAAGAGAAGTGTAGGATACTTCTCTTGTTGCCTTATTTGTATTTAACTTTATTAAATTTATTTATATTATCATTTGGTGCAGCCGGGCCGGAGCAGGAGGGGATAGAAAGAGAAAAAAGGAAGACAGAGGGGGAAATTGTGGGGACAAGTGGGGGATTAGACAGAGAGACAAAAACAACAACAGCAAACACAACAACAACAACAACAATAGAGCAACATCAGCAAATATGACATGTACAAATATGATGGTAAAAGTAATAGCAAATAAGCAGTTAGCGAAAAAAATAATAATAATACAGAAATGACAATGAGCATTATTACACTAAAAATGAAGCAATACGAATATCAATAGAAATAGCGCTATTGATAATGAACAATACCAATACTTTACCTTTATTATCAACAATACAGTTGTTCAAATGCAACAATACATATACGTAATGATAACTTGAGATATTAAAGAATGCAGAAAAATGGAGGGGAAGAAAGAGAAGCAACCTACATTAACCTTGTAGATTGTTATAGTAACAATAGGTTAAGCTTTGTCAGTGTGTTTTCTGCCCCAATTAATTAGTTTTGTTTTATAACTCACCTGCCTTCTATCATTGCTTACTGTAGCTGTAGATGTTCTGAAGCATGAGGTGATCTTCAGCGTGGTGCGTCTGGCGGCCACCTGTATCATCTGCCTAGGCTTCCTGCTCTTGCTGCTTCCAGAAGAGTGGGACTCGGTTACATTGCGCTTTCTGGCCACCATCGCTGACAAGAAGTCAGAGGATCACGGCGAGGAGCTCACAGAGTCCAGCGTGCACACGAGAAGCCGCAGTCGAGCCAACGGTACAGTTTCCCTTCCCTTAGCATGACCCTGAGGAACTTTTCTGTGAGATTTTCTTCCTCCACTGCCCACCCACAGAGTTGGACCACATGATGGACAATATCTGGAAGACAGGAGGACTGTAAACCACAATTTTATGGGCGATGTGTCACTTTCTCCAGCTGCACCTGGCCCACTACAAGAGGGATATTTATGAGTTTTGCAAATGGTAATGGTGGGAAGTGTTATTTACTTTCTTGATAAACCTGCAACACTCAATCCCTCGCACGCTGGCTGACCTCTGCCCTGCCCTGCTCTGCAGAATGTATTCCGTGAATATAAATTCTCACAGGGGCAGTCTGGCTTAACCTTGTATGTGCTTAGAGTTATTTATTTAGAGATAAGTAATACATATATTTACAGTATTTGAATAACAGCATTACATTTAGGAAAGACTAAGAGTTAATCAATGCATAATGTACAGCATATTTTCTTTTCTTTTTAATAAAAAGCCCATTTATTCTCCTTTATAGAAAGGAAATAACTTATGAAAAAACCTGTTGTTTTTTTACATACAGTATGACCACCATATGACCTACTGAGGGTGTATGGAATAGAAATACAGAAGCAAACTAACATAATCATTTAGGATGAACAACTTCCTAATATTACACAAGAAGCATTTTTTTAAATGTAAATTTAAAAAAATTATTTTAAAACTAATTTAAAAATGTATTAACTTGACACTGTTGGAAAGAGTAGGATGGCTTTTTTCCAGGAACTTGAATATGAAACAAGGAAGGAAAGTCTAATCTGTACAAGAAATTCTTTAATGAGTAAGCTGCATTTGCATTTCATAAGTATCAGAGCTATTTCAGGATGGTGAAATAAGGGGCTTGGAAGTTCTTTTGAGAGGTGCGGAGAAGCTTTTGAAAGAGCATTTATATTGAAACTCTGCATTTAGGTGAGTGTACAGTATCCGTCATATATATATATATATATATATATATATATATATATATATATATATATATATATATATATATATATATATATATATATATATGTATATACACACAAAAACATATATACATACACACATAAATACACACATATAGATACATTTATATATACACATATACATATAGACATACATACATATACACACATATACATTTACATACATATACTCAGAAACATATACATTTACATACATATATACATATACAATTACATAAATACATATACACACACACAACTATACATTTACATATACAAAACCCAAAGCCATTGAAGTTGGCACATTAAGTAAATCGTAAATAAAAACAGAATAAATGATTTGCAAATAATTTTCAACCTGTATTCTATTGAATACACTGCAAAGACAAGATACTTAACATTGGAACTGGTAAACTTTGTTATTTTTTGCAAATATTAGCTCATTTGGAATTTGATGCCTGCAACATTTTTAAAAAAAGCTGGCACAAGAGACCAAAAAGACTAAGAAAGTTGAGGAATGCTCATCAAACACTTATTTGGAACATCCCACAGGTGAACAGGCTAATTGGGAACAGGTGGGTTCCATGATTGGGTATAAAAGTAGCTTCCTTGAAATGCTCAGTCATTCACAAACAAGGATGGGGCGAGGGTCACCACTTTGTGAACAAATGCGTGAGCAAATTGTTGAACAGTTTAAGAACAACATTTCTCAATGAGCTATTGCAAGGAGTTTAGGGATTTCACCATCTACGGTCAGTAATATCATCAAAAGGTTCAGAGAATCTGAAGAAATCACTGCACGTAAGCGGCAAGGCCGTGACATTCGATCCCTCAGGCGGTACTGCATAAAAAACCGACATCAGTGTGTAAAGGATATCACCACATGGGCTCAGGAACACTTCAGAAAACCACTGTCAGTAACTACAGTTGGTCGCTACATCTGTAAGTGCAAGTTAAAACTCTACTATGCAAAGCAAAAACCATTTATCAACACCACCTAGAAACGCTGCCAGCTTCGCTGGGTCCGAGCTCATCTAAGATGTACTGATGCAAAGTGGAAAAGTGTTCTGTGGTCTGACGAGTCCACATTTCAAATTGTTTTTGGAAACTGTGGACGTCGTGTCCTCCAGACTAAAGAGGAAAAGAACCATACGAACTGTTATAGGCGCAAAGTTCATAATCCAGCCTCTGTGATGGTATGGGGTTGTATTAGTGCCCAAAGCATAGAATCAGAATCAGAATAGTTTTTATTGCCATTGCTTGAGAACGGGTTCACAAACTAGGAATTTTTCTTGGTGCAATCGTGCAATATAAAACACATATGACACAGAATAGGTAATAACAAGAGCTGTAACTGAGCTATCAGATCTTGTTATTGTTCATGTGCTTGATGGCCGAGGGGAAAAAACTGTTCAGGTGGCGGGAGGTGTGGATCTGGATGGACCGTAGTCTCCTGCCTGAGGGGAGAGGGGAGAATAGTTTGTGTCCAGGGCGAGAAGAGTCAGCTGTGATCCGACCCACACGCCTCCTGGTCCTGGAGGAGAACAGGTCCTGGAGGGATGGGCGCTTGCAGCCAATCACCTTCTCAGCTGCAGTTGATGCTTATCCTGGACTGTGGCGCCGGGAAACCACACGGTGATGGAGGAGGTGAGGATGGACTCAAAAAAGGCTGAGTAAAACTGCACCAGCATCTCGGTCGGCACCTTAAGTTTCCTCAGCTGCCGCAGGAAGTACATCCTCTGCTGGGCCTTCTTGATGAGGGAGCTGATGGTCGGCTCCCACTTGTGGTCCTGGTGCCCAAGAAACGGAAGGAGTCCACAATGGAGACGGGGGTGGGAGAGTCAATCAGGGTGAGGGGGGATGGTGGGGCTGTGACTTTCCTGAAGTTAAGTTAAAGTTAAAGTACCAGTGATTGTCACACACACACTAGGTGTGGCGAAATGATCCTCTGCATTTGATCCATCACCCTTGATCACCCCCTGGGAGGTGATCCCCTCAGTCCATGATCATCTCTACTGTTTTCTGGGCGTTCAGCTCCAGTTTGTTGAGGCTGCACCAGGACGACAGCCGGTCCACCTCTCTCCTGTAGGCGGACTCGTCGCCATCCGAGATGAGCCCGATGAGAGTAGTGTCGTCCGCAAACTTGAGCAGCTTTACGGACTGCTGACTGGAGGTGCAGCAGTTTGTATACAGGGAGAAGAGCCAGGGGGAAAGTACACAGCCCTGAGGAGTACCAGTGTTCGTGGTTTGACTGTCCAAGACAATCTTCCCCAGCCGCACGTGCTGTCTTCGGTCTGTCAGGAAGTCTGGCACGCTGAGCTGGTAGAGCTTGTCTCGTAGCAGTCCAGGGAAGATGGTGTTGAAGGCAGAGCTGAAGTCCACAAACAGGATCCTAGCGTAGGTTTCTGGGGAGTCCAGATGCTCCAGAATGAAGTGGAGGGCCAGGTTCACTGCATCATTCACAGACCTGTTGGCTCTGTAGGCGAACTGCAGTGGGTCCAGGAGGGTGGCTGTGATTTACTTGAGGTGGGGCAGGACCAAGCGCTCAAAGGACTTCATGACCACAGACGTCAGCGCCACCGGCCTGGAGTCATTAAGTCCTGTGATCCGTGATTTCTTGGGGACAGGGACAATGGTGGATGTCTTGAAGCAGGACGGCATGCGGCATAGCTCCAGAAAGGTGTTAAAAATGTCAGTGAAGACAGGAGCCAGCTGATCCGTGCAGTGTCTGAGGGTGGAGGGGAGACACCATCCGGCCCGGGGGCCTTATGTGTGTTCAGCTTCAAGAACTGCCGGCGTACATCCTCCTCTCGGATGGAGAGGGCCTTCAAAGTCCTGTTATGTTCTTGGAGTCCTGTGATGTCCATGGAGTCCTTTAAAATCCTTTAATTAAGTTCTGGCGTTGGTGGGGAGGGTGATGGTGGGGGGAGCAGAGCTTTGATGAGCTGAAGGCCGTTCATGACAACAGTAATGTATGTTGAGGCCCTGAGTGAGAGTCCGGTCATTCAGGGCCTGGGGGGCTTTGGGCTTATAGTTCGTAAGGGCCCTTAGCCCTCTCCAAACGGCCGCAGAATCACTGGACCTGAACTGTTCCTGTAGACGGTTAGAGTACACAGATTTAACTTTCTCCACTTCCCTCTTGAAGTGGTACTTCGCTTCTCTGTAGGTACTCCGGTCCCCGCTTCTCCACGCAGCCTCCTTCTTCTTGCGCAGCTGTCGGAGCTTGGGTGTGAACCAGGGCTTGTCGTTGTTATAATGAGCCCTGGTGCGCGTTGGAATGATGCGCGCCTCATTGAACTGAATGTATGAGGTCACAGTGTCCGTATACTCGTCCAGATTGTCCGTGGCCGCTCCAATTGCCTCCCAGTCTGTCGTCTCCAAACATGCGCGCAGCTCCTCCACAGCCTCAGCGGTGAAACACTTAATGGTCTTCACAACAGGTTTAGCCAGTTTCAGTCTCTGTCTGTATGAACGGATTAAGTGCATGTGATCTGATAGTCCGAGAGCAGCGCGCGGGACTGCATGGTATGCCTTACTTATTGTAGTGTAACAGTGATCCAAAGTGTTCTCCTCTCTGGTCGGGCATTTAATAAACTGCCTATACTTGGGTAATTCCTGGCTCAAATTTCCCTTGTTAAAGTCACCAAGTACGATAACAAGACGGAAAATACCGTTCCACATGTAAGATCTGGCCTGCAAGCGTGCGCTGAGCGTCATGCACGTCCACGCTGGGTGGTATGTACACAGCCACCAGTATGAATGAAACAATCTCACGCGGTGAGTAAAAGGGCTTACAGTGAATGAAAAGATATTCCAGAGCAGGAGAGCAGTGTTGGGTTATCACCGTCACGTCTGTACACTGGTTGCTGTTGATGAAGAAGCAGACTCCACCGCCTCTTGTTTTGCCGGAGAGGCTCGCGTCTCGGTCCGCGCGGAGAAGATGAAAGCCCTCCAGTTGAACTGCGCTGTCCGGGACACTCGCGCTCAGCCACGTTTCCGTGAAGCACAAAACACAAGATGAGGAAAAGTCCTTGTTTCTTCTCATCAGCAACGCTAGCTCGTCCATCTTGTTGGCAAGTGAGTGGACGTTGGAGAGAAAGATGGCATGTAAGAGTGTGCGTAATCCTCGTCGAGGAGGGCGCGCGCTCTCTTTTCTCTTCGGTGTGGTTTCTCTCTTTTGATCAAAGAATGGACCAAATCCGCAGCTGACGCTAAGATGACCGGTAATAAGTCCGTATGGGTGATTGATCTGAGGTTCAGTAGCTCTTCGCGGGTGTAAGAGCACGCGCACAAACAATTTACGCACAATAAATATAAATATATATATATATATATATATATATATATATATATATATAATATATATATATATATATATATATATATACATATATACATATATATATATATATATATATATATATATATATATATATATATATATATATATATATATATATATATATATATATATATACATAGTACACATATAGTTAAGTGTCAAGTGTCTTTTTCAAATACCTCATTGTTTGACTTGCATATTGTTATAAATTCTAAATATTTTTTCCCCTGAGAGTAAGTTATCCATTTTAGGCTCAAACACTTATAAAACCTTTATTTAGTGTAACAGATATTTTTAAGTATAATTTAACAGTCAAATACAACAAGTAAAACACAACAATTAAGCATGAGACAGAATGATATGGACAATCTGTGGTCTATTGCTTTTACAAATAAAATATTACGATGGTACTTTGACTTAAGATTGCCCGAACTTAAGTGTTTTGAAATAAGAGCTGTCTCTCGGCTAATTGTTGTGCTTTTAGTTACAAGCAAAAATTTGAGTTACAAGCATCCCTGCCATTAGTCGGCATAGCAAGAGGACCCCGTAAGATATGCCCAAAACATCTGGTCTTACTCACTAGCATTAGTTTCGAGCTAAAAAGCGACATACTGTAACTTTGTTTTCCAAGCATTATGAGGCAAGTGAGTGTGAAGGACAGTGCTGAGAATAAGTGGACTCTATGCATTTAATTAAAGAAAGAAATAATCAAAAACATGACCGAGTGTGTCGCCAACTTAGCGAAGCAAATTGAGTGTATCACTGCACCATATTGAAGCTAACTGAGTCTAACGCTAACCAATTATGTAAAAATAATACTTTTATGAAAATATGGAAAAGCTGTTGTGTATTTGATGTTGAAGCAGCTGGAAGGAGATACTGTAGAAGTCCACTTTCCAAGGTAAATGCTGTATATTTAATTACATTACTTCCTAAAGCTACTGTAGTTGTTTTTACTACATTCTATTGTGTTTTTATACAATATTTTTCTATCTAAAAGTTAGTTTTTCTTTTTGAAAGGCATGTTACTTGTACAAATTGTGGTGTTTTGGGGGGCAAAGTCGCGACTAAATTGATTTTAATTCATTTCAATGGTAGACGATTTTAGATTCAAGTGTTTTGAGTTAAGAGCTCTGAGACAGAACAAATGAAGTTTGTGAGTTGAGGCTACTTATAACAAGAAAGCAACAGATGAGTGGAAACACCAAAAGTGAGTACAGCCCTACATCATTGCAATAAATAAATACATACACCAATGCAAAACAAATAGCCATGTGGGCTTCATGATGAGAAGACCGGTGCTCAAACCATCAGGTTATTTCAACCATAAAGCTCACTGAACCTGGGGAGTGTTGTTACAGAAACGTCATCATATTGGTGGATTTACATGATGTGACATACAACTCAGTGCATGTGCCTCACAATACGAAGGTCCTGAGAAGTCCTGAGTTCAAAACCCGGGCTTAGGATCTTTCTGTGTGGAGTTTGCATGTTCTCCCCATGACTACGTGGGTGACTCCGGCTTCCTCCCACCGCCAAAAACATGCACCTGGGGATAGATTGATTGGCAACACTAAATTGGCCCTAGTGTGTGAATGTGAGTGTGAATGTTGTCTGTCTATCTGTGTTGGCCCTGCAATGAGGTGGCGACTTGTCCAGGGTGTACCCCGCCTTCCGCCCGAATGCAGCTGAGATGGGCTCCAGCACCCCCCGCGACCCCAAAAAGGGACAAACAGTAGAACATGGATGGATGGATGGATGGATGGACATACAGCTCACGTCTGGCTTATTAAATACACGTAGTGGTCTGTTCTCAATGGGAACGAGGCATCATTTAGCCTCTCTCGAAGAAGAAAAATGTCCTATTCTTGTGTTGTTTACGGCTGTACGAACCGTTAAAATCATGAAAAGGATAAACATTTCTTCAAAATTCTTCGAGGGGTAATTGAGAATGGAGAAGTTTTCATTGACCACTTTGTTAAAGGTTTGTTTGCTATACTTCTAATATACTTTCCTCATTTAGTATTTCCCATTGAAGTATAATCTTGATATTGTTTGTATTTTAATTTGTAACAAACAGAAACCAGAAAGTCAGGGTCAATGATACTCTATCAGTAAAGGTACTTCTACGTTTCCCCTCTTGTTTACTTTGTAAACAAATGTACATATGATAATAAACCAAAAAATAATAATATGAGGATTTAGTATTTTTGTACACAAATGTGTCAGAGTACATATGATAACAAGACAAACTAAAAATAACATGATGATCTGGTAATTGTTAGTTTGTTAAATAAATACGTCTTCACGAATGTCAGGGGTCAAGTGCTAGTCCTGCAGTTTGTTTACATGGACATGTACTCGCAAGACGCAAAGTTGAATCATGCAATGGAACATTACACAAGCAAAAACGCATATTTATCTGGGAGAGTCTTAAAACCAATTTCCTTTGACCCACCCACACACAGAGAAGTTGTAGGCCTCCATGCTTTTCCAAGTTTTCATCGGATTTATCGTGTAGAATGACGTCTAGAGCACAAGATAGTTTGATATGTCTGGGAACTCGACCAACGGATAATCCTTGATATCATTTGACAAATCTTTTTTTGATATAAGTAAAATCTATTCCATTTTGTTCGTATCTGCTTTTTGCATGAAAATTGAGGCCCATTACGTACCCAGATAGTTTGCAGGCTGCTGGCTGCACAATAGCCATCTTGGTTTGGTTGACCACCACTGTTCTTCACTTCCAGGAAAAAGTTACGTGCCAAAATACAAACAATTAAGAACGTGAATTATGGCTTGCTTTACTATGAACAAATGCTTCAGCTCAGGAGTGTCCAAAGTGCCACGCCAGGGTCATTTTCGGACTGTAGCTAGTTATATTGGCCATCGATATGTCCTAAAAATGAAAAGTTTCATTATTAATGACACTAAGAACTATTTTCTTTGTAACACAAAAAGCTAAGATAAAAAATGTTTTTCAAATAGCTTAGCATTTATCTACTGAGGTACTGTAACGATAGGCTTAGCCGGAGTAGGACCCTAATGCAGAGAAAGAATAAAAAAATAAGAATAACAAAAAGCGCACTCAAAAAGGAGTGACAGAAATAACCAAGAATGCACACAAAAGGTTTGGAGAAACCGAAATTGCACACAAAAGCTGTGGAGAGGAAACAGTTAACACTGTACGGCAACGTCGGGGCAAAGCCACATGAAACGAGAAGCGTGAGGGGAGCCAAAGCAGAGGAGATGAACACGTCTGGAAGGGTGAACAATGAGGATTCTACTAGTCCGGAGAGAATGGAGTGGAGAATTTAAGTAGTCAGGAGGAAATGAGTGCCAGGTGTGCGCGCAGGTGGCTGTGCCCCGTGACCCAGAAACCAGGCACTGCCACAAAAAGCAGACAGGCGGCAGCG
Organism: Entelurus aequoreus; assembly: GCF_033978785.1. Lineage (NCBI taxonomy): Eukaryota > Metazoa > Chordata > Actinopteri > Syngnathiformes > Syngnathidae > Entelurus > Entelurus aequoreus. The sequence goes on from NC_084733.1 coordinate 51,309,144, forward strand.
GAGCTGCCAGATCATGACAGCCCCCTTTTATAAGGCGACCCCTAGCGACCTACCTTGTTTCTCAGAAAGGAGAGAGTGGAAGTCACGTAAAAGAGATAGATCGAGGATGCAGGAGCTGGAGACCCATGTGCACTCTTTAGGAATGTAGCCCTACCAATCGACCAGATACTGAACTCCCCTGCCCCGCCTTCTGGAGTCTAAGATGGCCTTCACAGTGTATGCTGGGTGACCACCAATAATGCGTTGAGGAGGCGTTGTCGGAGGGCACAGCAGACTGGTTAAAACCGGCTTGAGGTTGAAGACATGGACCACTAGATGTTGCTTGATGGATAGTGGCAGCTGGAGTTTGACTGCTGCAAGGCTGATCATCCTGGGGATCTTGAAAGCCCCACAAACCTGGGAGAAAGCTTGCTAGTAGAGCCAGCCAATGGTAAGTCCTGAGACGACAGCCATACCTCTTCTCCAGGTTGATAAGTGGGGGCAGGTATCCTGTGGCGATTCGCCAGTCTACGGTTCCAGGCAGCCGTCCAGGACAAAACCGCTCTTGTATCCTACCCCACCCAATAAGCTCTGCAAATGTACTGGTGAATGGATGGGATGGTGATCTCCGACTCCTAAAAAGGAAAAAGAGGCGTATGGTCACCATAGGCAACATTAAAAGGAGACATACCTGTGGCTGAGGAAGTGTGGAATTGTGAGCATACTCCACCTAAGGGAGGTGGGAAGAAGGATGTCAGTAGCACGCACAGCGGAGAGCCGCCTCCAGGTCCTGGTTAGCCCGCTCCGTCTGGCCGTTGGTGTGGGGATAACAACGTGAAGAAAAGCTCCTCGTGGCTCCCAACGCCTTACAAAAGCCTTCCAGACTTGGTATGAGAATTGGGGTCCCCTGTCCGAGACCAGGTCCTGAGGGATACGATGTATGTGAAAAACGTGCTTGAAAAGAAGATGAGCAGTCTCTAGGGAAGTAGGTAGTTTAGACAGCGGAATGAAGTGAGCCATTTTTGAAAACCGGTCGGCCACATTGAGTATGACAGAGTTGCCCCGTGAAACTGGAAGGCCTGTGATGAAATCTAATGCAATGTGGGACCATTGTCGTGACAGAATACTTAGAGGGTGAAGGAGACCGGCTGTAAGGTGATGAGAGGCCTTGCCTTTGGCACATACAGAGCAGGCGTTCACAAAGTCTTTGATGTCTCTTGCCATTGCCGGCCACCAGAATCTCTGTGAGACTAAAAACAGAGTGCGCATCATGCTAGGGTGACACGATATTTTGGACATGTGTCCCCACTGCAGGACTTCAGATCTCAGTTCATTTGGAACACATTGTTTGCCTGCAGGAACGTTTACAGGGACCTTGGTATTGGAGGCGGCATCGGACACCCTTCTCTCCTCCTCCCATTGGAGTGCTCCTATCACTCGAGCCACAGGTATGAAGGTCTCCAGAGTCATTTCCTCAGCGGCCGGTCCGTAAATTTTGGAGAGCGCTTCGGGTTTGGTGGTGCGGGAGACGGGTCTGTAGGTAATAGAGAAGTTGAAGCGTGTGAGAAACAGCAACTAGCTTGTTTGGCAAGAATTAAGTCTTAAAGCAGTCTTTATATATGCCAGATTTTTATGATCTGTGACGATCAGGAATGGTGTGGCAGTCGCCTCCAACCAGTATCTCTACTCTTGATGTGCGAGGATGATGGCCAGAAGCTCTCTTTTCCCCACATCATAGTTTCTTTCAGCCGCTGCGAGGCGATGGGAGAAGAAAGCACAAGGGTGAAGCCTCTGGTCGACCGGGGAACGCTGGGACAAAACTTCTCCAACTCCTGTATCTAATGCAACAACCTCGACAAAATTTTTTCGTTAGGCTGACAGGTGGTGATTATGGCAGTAACGGTAACAGGGTCAACTTCTGACGCTGTTGATATCGCTCTATTAGCCGAAGAGGGACAGTATCGGCTATTCTCCTTCGCATTCTATTTATGGCACAAGGGTGACAGTTTTGTCACGAGTAGCAAGTTCGTTCTTAATGCAACAATTTTAGTGCCTTGCGAAAAATGCTGCATAAAGCTACGTCACCAAATCCACTCTCTGCAGCGAGGATATGGCAGTCTATGAAGTATGCAGCCACAGAGAGATTGCCTTCCTTAAAGTCCAGCAGGCTGCCCGCTTCTCTGCCTTTTAGGGGTTCATCAAACACTTTCATTAATTCTTTAGTAAACAAGGGTAGTGAGGTGCGCACAGCAGGAGCATTTTTACTAACTGCCATGGCCCAGGCTGTGGCTTTGTCAGATAGCAAGCTTATGATAAAAGCTATTTTAGCCTGGTCAGAGGAATAGGAAACAGGCTGCTGGTCAAAAACTAATGAGCACTGATGAAGAAACTGTTCTGGGCTCCCGAGGTGTGGGAGGATTAGCTGCTGGTGAAGGTGGGAAGGTCCCGGTGTGACCTCCTTCCAGGTGAGTCACAGTACTCGTCTGATTGACACGCTGGCTGAGGGTGCCAACATTGTCCGACAGGGTCTGGAAGATGTCCGTCAAATCACGCAGCAGCTGGTCATGAGTATCGAGAGTCTGACCAAAGCCTGTGAGAGCAGAGTAGAGAAGTGCCCTTTCTGTGCGGTCCATGTTGGCCAGTAGATTTGTCACGATCGGCTTGGACACCAACGCAGAGCAAAAAATAATAATAACAAAAAGCGCATTCAAAAAGAAGTGGGGAAAAATAACTATGGATGCACACTTA
>NC_084733.1:51316870-51351870 GCF_033978785.1 Entelurus aequoreus
CAGCATCTTCCCTATCTGAATAGCTTCCACTCCCCACTAGTCCTTCACTTGCACTTTACTCATCCACAAATCTTTCATCCTCGCTCAAATTAATGGGGAAATTGTCGCTTTCTCGGTCCGAATCTCTCTCACTTCATGCGGCCATCATTGTAAACAATAGGGAACTTTGCGTATATGTTCAACTGACTACGTCACGCTACTTCCGGTAGGGGCAAGCCTTTTTTTTATCAGATACCAAAAGTTGCAATCTTTATCGTCGTTGTTCTATACTAAATCCTTTCAGCAAAAATATGGCAATATCGCGAAATGATCAAGTATGACACATAGAATAGATCTGCTATCCCCATTTAAATAAAAAAAATTCATTTCAGTAGGCCTTTAATCTCCTATAGCAACATATTACACCACTTTATACGTAATATCTGTATAGTTTCACAAACACAATTTTGAGTATAATTTAAATGCACTAGTTAAAATGGCTGAAAGCCAAAAAAACAGCTCATGCTAGCTCATGTTACAATTAGTGTTTTAACAGAACACATTTGTTTGATAACTATCTATATTTTTTACAATTACTAAGTTTATGTAATTAAAAAAATACCAGCCCAAATAAAATGATTGGTGTTTTTTGCGGTCACTCACCTGGTCTCGTCCACACGTAAGCGCATGGACCGTGTGCACACATACAAAAGCACTCCAAGAGAAGCAAATAACAATTTGCAATCATGTTGTTATGATAGAATATACATTTAAAGGCCTACTGAAATGATTTTTATTTATTTAAACGGGGATAGCAGATCCATTCTATGTGTCATACTTGATCATTTTGCGATATTGCCATATTTTTGCTGAAAGGATTTAGTATAGAACAACGTCGATAAAGTTCACAACTTTTGGTCTCTGATAAAAAAAAACCTTGCCCCTACCGGAAGTAGCGTGACGTTGTCAGTTGTTCACTCCCTCATATTTTCCTATTGTTTTCAACGCAGCTAGAGCTATTCGGACCATTACCCCATTAATTTGAGTGAGGATGAAAGATTCGTGGACAAGGAACGTTAGAGTGACGGACTAGAATGCAGTGAAATACATATTTTTTCCCGCTCTGACCGTAACTTAGGTACAAGCTGGCTCATTGGATTCCACACTCTCTCCTTTTTCTATTGTGGATCACGGATTTGTATTTTAAACCACCTCGGATACTATATCCTCTTGAAAATGAGAGTCGAGAACGCGAAATGGACATTCAGTGCCTTTTATCTCCACGACGATACATCGGCGAAACGCTTTAGCTACGAGCTAACGTGATAGCATCGTGCTTTTAACTGCATATAGAAACAAAAAAAATAAACCCCTGACTGGAAGGATAGATAGAAAATCAACAATACTATTAAACCGTGGACATGTAAATACACGGTTAATGCTTTCCAGGCTGGCGAAGGTTAACAATGCTGTGCTAACGACGCCATTGAAGCCTACTTAGCAACCGGACCTCACAGAGCTATGCTAAAAACATTAGCTCTCCACCTACGCCAGCCAGCCTTCATCTGCTCATCAACACCCGTGCTCACCTGCGTTCCAGCGATCGACGGAAGGACGAAGGACTTCACCCGATGCGTTTGGCGGCCCGGAGACGTAGGAAGTCAGGGTGAGGTCGCCGGCTAGCGCGTCTGCTCTCCAACAAAGTCCTCCGGTTGTGTTGCTGTAGTCCGCTGCTAATACACCGATCCCACCTACAACTTTCTTCTTTTCAGCCTTCATTGTTCATTAAACAAATTGCAAAAGATGTCCAGAATACTGTGGAATTATGAAATGAAAACAGAGCTTTTTGTATAGGATTCTACGGGTACCATAACTTCCGTTTAATTGACTACGTCACGCGCATACGTCATCATACCGAGACGTTTCAGCCGGATATTTCCCGGGAAATTTAGAATTGCACTTTATAAGTTAACCCGGCCGTATTGGCATGTGTTGCAATGTTAAGATTTCATCATTGGTATATAAACTATCAGACTGCGTGGTCGGTAGTAGTGGGTTTCAGTAGGCCTTTAATCAAATCTAACGTTTACTATCCAAATCGCTATTTTTAGCTAGCATCACCCAAAGTTACATACTTATATGTACGTCATCATGTTCTAGAAGCCCTAATAGTGCGGGATATACTGTGTAAAAAAACATTGGAAAGTTGGCCCTTTCTCGTAAGTGTTACAAACAATCTCCTTAATCTAATTTTAAAAAGTACAGTCGTCCCTCGCCACACTGTGCTTCGATGTTTGCGTTTCACTACATTGCAGATATTTTTCAGTTTTTTTAAACATACGTATTTCTGGCCTAAATTGTGCATCTTCAAGCATTAAACAGCAACATTCACATATAAAGCAATAATATAACAGTAATGTACTGTAAAAATGTTTCATAGTAAATTCACAGCCTTTTTTTCTTTTTTTTACTGGAAATAGTTTATAGTTTAACAGCATATAAGAGTGTGCATTGTAGTCTACGGAACCCCTCAAGAGACAAATACGTTCGAATGTATAGCAATTTGTTTTTGTTGTGATAATACAGAGGACTATGATTACAGTATTTTCCTGATTACTGCTTTGCACACTCTTGGTTTTCTCTTGATGAGCTTCAAGCACACCTTTGAAGTGAAAACCATTTCAGGTGACTACCTCTTGAAGCTTATCAAGAGAATGCCAAGAGTGTGCAAAGCAGTAATCAGGAAAATACTGTAATCATAGTTCATTTTGGAAACTGTGGATGTCGTGTCCTCCGGAATAAAGAGGAAAAGAACCATCCGGATTGTTATTGGCGCAAAGTTCAAAAGTCAGCATCTGTGATGGTATGGGGGTGTATTAGTGCCCAAGGCAGGGGTAACTTTCACATCTGTGAAGGCACCATTAATGCTGAAAGGTACATGCAGGTTTTGGAGCAACATATGCTGCCATCCAAGCAACGTTATCATGGACGCCCCTGCTTATTTCTGCAAGACAATGCCAAGCCACGTGTTACAACAGTGTGGCTTCATAGTAAAAGAGTGTGGGTACTAGACTGGCCTGCCTGTAGTCCAGACCTGTCTCCCATTGAAAATGTGTGGCGCATTATGAAGCGTAAAATATGACAACGGAGACTTTGGAATGTTGAACAACTTAAGCTGTACATCAAGCAAGAATGGGAAAGAATTCCACCTGAAAGGCTTCAAAAATGTGTCTCCTCAGTTCCCAAACGTTTACTGAGTGTTGTTAAAAGGAAAGGCCATGTAACACAGTGGTAAAAATGCCCCCGTGCCAACTTTTTTGCAATGTGTTGCTTATGGAAGTAGAATTGTCTCACATCAACTTATATATATCAATATGATATTAATACATATGCATATATTAATAACTATACAAATACAAATGTGATATACAAATAAATAAATAATTTGTATAAATAAACATGTATTTCTAAATATATTTTTGAGATTTGAAAATATATACAAATACAATTTATAAATATAAAAATGTGACATACAAATAAATCAAGAATTAGTATAAATAAAAGTGTATTTGTAAATATATTTTTGAGATTTGAAAATAAATATGCTTGATTTTGTATTTGTATTTGTATTGAATTTGCATATGTGGATCGCTTTTTTGCTTTTGTGTCGATGAGACATTCCTCCCACAAACCAGGTGCACAAATAAATGTGACCTACACACTCCCCTGAACAACCAGCAGAGGGCACTGCAGCCTGATAAGAGATCAGTATCTAAATTGGGACAAGGTGATTGATTGATTGATTGAAACTGTTATTAGTAGATTGCACAGTGAAGTACATATTCCGTACAATTGACCACTAAATGGTAACACCCGAATAAGTTCTTCAACTTGTTTGAGTCGGGGTCCACTTAAATTGATTCATGATACAGATATATACTATCAAATATAAACTATCATCATAATACAGTCATCACACAAGATAATCATCAGAGTATATACATTGAATTATTTACATTATTCACAATCCGGGGTGTGGGATATGGAGGGGGGGCGGGGGTAGGTTTGTTTGGTATCAACACTTCAGTCATCAACAATTGCATCATCAGAGAAATGGACATTGGAACAGTGTAGGACTGACTTGGTAGGATATGTACAGCAAGTAGTGGACACAGAGAGAGAGATCAGAAAGTATAAGAAAAAGTGTCTACATTTGATTATTTACATTTGATTAAATACAATCCGAAGAGGTATTATGTGGAAGGGAGGGTGTTAGTTTAGGGTTTAAGTTGCCTGGAGGTGTTCTTTTAGTGCGGTTTTGAAGGAGGATAGAGATGCCCTTTCTTTTACACCTGTTGGGAGTGCATTCCATATTGATGTGGCATAGAAAGAGAATGAGTTAAGACCTTTGTTAGATCGGAATCTGGGTTTAACGTGGTTAGTGGAGCTCCCTCTGGTGTTGTGGTTATGGCGGTCATTTACGTTAAGGAAGTAGTTTGACATGTACTTTGGTATCAGGGAGGTGTAGCGGATTTTATAGAATAGGCTCAGTGCAAGTTGTTTTACTCTGTCCTCCACCCTGAGCCAGCCCACTTTGGAGAAGTGGGTAGGAGTGAGGTGTGATCTAGGGTGGAGGTCTAGAAGTAATCTGACTAGCTTGTTCTGGGATGTTTGGAGTCTAGATTTGAGGGTTTTGGAGGTGCTAGGGTACCAGGAGTTGCATGCGTAATCAAAAAAGGGTTGAATGAGAGTTCCCGCTAGAATCTTCATGGTGCTTTTGTTGACCAGAGAGGAGATTCTATAGAGAAATCTCGTTCGTTGGTTGACCTTGTTGATTACCTTGGTTGCCATTTTATCACAGGAAAGATTAGCCTCTAGAATGGAACCTAGGTAGGTGACCTCATCTTGGTGCAGAAGGTTAGGTAGTGGTCGCTAAGACCACGGACCATGACCCCACTATTTTTATTTAAACGGCATTGATACAATAAAATAAGCAGCTAGCACGGTCTTTCAGATGAACTGGATAAATTAGCATTAGCTAATACAACGCTAACATTAGCTAGCTCAGGCTCGTTGTGCGTTCTCTCTGTAAAGACGTGGATTAATCCGGACATTTTGCATATAATGCTCTGTGACCCAGACCGCTCTGGCTGCAGTGCCCTCTGCTGGTTGTTCAGTGGAGTGTGTAGGTCACATTTATTTATGCATCTGGTTTGTGGGAGGAATGTCTCATCGACACTAAAGCAAAAAAGCGATCCACTATGCAAATTCAATACAAATACAAAATCAAGCATATTCATATTCAAATCTCAAAAATATATTTACAAATACATGTTTATTTATACAAATTCTAGATGTATTTGTATGTCACATTTTTATATTTATACATCTTATTTGTATATATTTTCAAATCTCAAAAATATATTTACAAATACACGTTTATTTATACAAATTATTTATTTATTTGTATATCACATTTGTATTTGTACATTTATTAATATATGCATATGTATTAATATCATATTGATATGTATAAGTTGATGTGAGACAATTCTACTTCCATAGTTACTGCCATTAAACTCTTAAGTAAATATTATTTCCAAAAAAAACAAAGTTTCTCAGTTCGAACATTAAATATCATGTCTTTGCAGTCGATTCAATTAAATATAAGTTGAAAATGATTTGAAAATCATTGTATTCTGTTTTTATTAACGAATTACACAACGTGCCAACTTCACTGGTTTTGGGTTTTGTACTTCGCGGAAATGAAATACCACAGTCAGGCCTCGAACAAATTAACAGTGATAAACGAGGGTTTACTGTATTCTGTAAGGGTCTGTGATATATGACAGATTGAAAAATAACGTTAAAGCCCAGCTTCATTGCATTTTTTATAAGTATTTGTTCTTTACAGTTTTGTCTTAACTATAATGGTGTTTATTTAAACAAATGAACTTGAAAACGTGAAAACATTGAGAAGATGGTATTTTTAATTGGTGGTTTAAGTGTGCCCTCTGCAGATGGAAGTAAGGTATAGCACAAGGCTCGGTTTATGAACCTATACTGTATTAATTCTGAAAGTATCAAAGACACTCGGGCTATACATCATTTTACTTGAAAAGGGTTGATAAATTAGTTCTCCATCACTTAATTTCATCCCACCAACTGGTCCATAAAGAGTAAACAAGATTTTTCTGAACAATCTTTAAAAAGCTGACAAACCAAAGTGATACCATCCTAAACACCCAATAATACAGCTTAATAACGGTACAAAATATGCAACCACATCGCAAAAGCTTATATCTTTAATAAATCCGCAACACATTTGGAAGCAGTTTGAAATTGACATAACTGCAATGTAAGTTTATTTGCAAAAATCAACAGGCTCGATTTAGCAATCTACCACTAGGTGTCCTTATTGTGCTGGAAGAGATGGTGCCACACATTGTAAGGCCTTCTAAAACATGTTGACTTATTTATGGCAATGACGTTCCAAAGTGTGTTCTAGAGAGCATGTAAAAGAAAATGTGGGTGAGGTTTTAAACAGAATGTAATGTTTACTACTAAAGGCTATGAAGCAGCTACCACATTAAAACAAGCTGTTCCACTGGCAGTCTGGCCTCATATTTAATAAACCAAGGACGTTTAGTGTTCTTCAAAGAAAAATAAACTATTTTTCTAGTCTGCCAGCCACAGACACTATGGAGGTGGGGGGTAGGAAGGCTGAGTGGTTCTGGTGCCGCCGGTTGGCGCGGACACTTAAAGAGAAGGTGAAGGATGCCTTGAGAGCAAGCGGTTCCAATTGACAGAGGGTTGGTCATGGTCAGCCTTATGAGTGGAAATCCACGTGAGAATGTAGCAGTTGGCCCAGCGAGGGTCACAAGAGGCCAACAGTCAGACAAAGGGGGCACTCACGGGGAAGCTGGATACAACTTCCTTTGATTTAACTCTTCATTAACTGGTTATCCATTGCAGTTAATAGAAGTGAGTGACTTGCTAAGGTCAAGGGTTGCAAAATACAATTATCGCTAGTTTGATGAGTAAAGAGTGTCCTGCGTTGCTACAATAAAAACTCAAATTGAGTTAGTGCACGTAACCTCAAGGGGCAACCAGACCCCAACTGTCCTTGTGACTTTTTTTTTACCAATTAGCCAGGGGCTGTCGGCTGAATGTGATTTCCTGCTTTAATGTCTAGGAGGGCCGTGGGGTCAGCGCTCAATCACAGTCTAGTTGGAGAGGTTATGTGTTTGAACGACTTGCTAGTTGACAGGGCGGGGATGGGGTCAAAAGGAGTAAGGGCGGGGGAAAGGACCCCTGCCAGCTCTAAAGAGTTGCCTTTTGTAGCCAACACAGTGTTCGAGGCGGCCAAGCCTTTCAGGACCCTCCATGCCCCCCTCCCGTCCAAGCCCACAACAGCTGATGACAAGGCCCCAGCTGCTAATTATCCGGGTGATAGAGAGTCACTGAAGTGGGCCTGTCATAGCGAGGGGTGGCCCTTGTGTGTGCAGCGGGCTAAATATGAGTGAGGGGAATCATAAAGAAAGGCCGACCGTGGCCGGAAGTGATTCAACGCAAATCAATATTTCTTCCAGTTAAACAATCCTCATCAGTCTATTTTTATCCTCAAAAACTACAAATTATGTTGACTGTCACATAAATGCTGTATGCATTGAGCTACAGCAACAGACTACAATTTACATTAAACGTGGTATCAAAGTAGCATACATAAATACTAGGATTAGGACGACTAAAAAACTTAAAGTAATCACACTAATTACAGTTTTAATATTATTTAATCATGAGTAATCACTATTTATTCTGTTTCTGTCATCATTTCCTGTTTGGTATTTTTATTTTCTTACAATGCATTCTTTCATAATTTCTTAAACACAGGCCTGCTATCTCCTGCTTCCCGCTATTTTTTTTACTCTGTGCCTTATTTAGTTAGGTCTCAGCACCGTCTATTTGTGACTTTTTTTGTATCTTGCTGCTTCGTGTGAAATTATGATGCATTAATTTATTGATCCTCCAAGCAGCCATGTCTTTACATCCTGGAGTAACTCCAAACCAAATCAGGGCAAGACGTGACAGTTCCCCCGTCATGACAGAGAAGTGTGGCTTTCCATGATGCGTATGTGTAAATCAGGTAAACGAATACAATGTAAATTATGAGAAAACTTAGTTACTGCTGTTAACATACAATTTTTGACAGCCCTAATAATTACTTGTTGCCTTTGTGAGTCCATCTTAGACTAACATCTGGGATACAGGAGCAGTTCCGGTGGAATTCCATATGAAATAGTCCTTAGATTGGAGTTCACGAGCTGCATGAAAGCAGGGAAAAAAATACTTGTAGTTTACAAAAAATATGTTTTGGAGCAATAGTTTTAAAATAATAGCACAAACTTACAAGTCGTAATCTTTGGTTTGGCACAGGAATAGACCTGCACCGAGTGCTGATCCACACAGCATCCTGACAGTGTCATGTCAGGCACTTTGAAATACAACTTGGAAGCAAAAAAACAGTTAATCACTTTACAACAACGTATAGCTTACAAACACAGTGGTACCTCGGTTTTTGTTAGTAATCTGTTTCAAAATATCTGGGAAAGACCGAATTGTACGAAAACCAAAGCAACTTTTCCCATAACAAATAATACAAACCAAAAAATGATGTTCTAGGCACAGACACCCAAAAAACTTTTTACAAATAATAACAATAGTTTTACATACAGAATTTTTTTTTAAAATATGTTTAAATGACAAATTCAACTAAACATTACAAACACGGCGATGAGAAAAGGGGGTTATGCAGAAACCACACATACTTTGCTAGGAGTTCTTTCTTGAATTGTGTTTCTCACCTTCTTTATAAAAGTGCTGGTATTCCAACTATCTTTGTCCACATGGTGGATTATTTTGCAGTCTCTATATAGAGAAGTGAAGTGAATTATATTTGAATAGCACTTTTTCCTAGAGAGACTCAAAGCTCTTAACATAGTGAAACCCATTATCTACATCTTTAAGCCGCATTTAAACCAGTGTGGGTGGCACTGGAGGCAGATGGGTAAAGTGTCTTGCCCAAGGACCAATCAACCTGGAACTCTTAAGTTGCTGGCAAAGCCGCTCAAACAACTAAAGCCACGCCGCCCCGTTAGCAAATAACTACAGAGTCAACCAGTGATGATGTCACAGACGGGTGATGGAGCTGCAGTGTATTACTATGGACACAACTAAAGCAGCGCACACACAAAGATGTTCTAAATCTGAAGAGATGAATTATCAAGTGCAGACCCCACCCACACTAGGGATGTAACGATGTGAAAATTTCATATCACGGTTATCGTGACCAAAATTATCACATTATTATTGAATGTGCTGAAAAAGTACTTATTGTTTTTTTCTGCAGTACATTAAGATTTACTCAAATGAAAAGTGCGTAACAAATGAAATCTATTATTATTATTTTTTATTCTTGGCGGGCGTTGTGGTTGCCTATTCTGTCCCGCGGTCCTTGAACGCACAGTAAAAACACCTCTGTCTCGTATTCCTCTGAGTATAGAACGATCATTGTGTGCTAAGGGAGCACAGCTGAATAGCTTAGTTGCTGTGACAGCATTGTCTTTATACAAGTTTAGATTGGGGTATGTCGTTTCTTAATGTGAAAAGATGTCAATGTCTGTTGTTTTCGTGTTAGCAATTAAGCTTGCAAGGTGCCCACCAGTCAGTCTGTGAGTTTATGAAAGTGCAGTTATCAATCAGAGCTTTTTGATAATTTTAGTTTAAAAGGGACCTGCGCTTTTTTTTAGATTTTGACTATCATTTACATTGCTCGTGTGAGACAAGCACACATATATTTTTCTTTTTTTTATGCATATTAAATCGTTAATGAAAGCTAGCAAAGGGTGGCTAACAATGCAGGCAATGGGGATTCGATCTATTCAGTCTATGAAGCCCTAAAAAACTATCAAAACCCTCAAACACCGTTTTATATACATGCTGTAAGTATGTACATAATTTAGTAACATCATAATAACATGTAATATTTACATATTTTGGTCATTTGAAGTATTACGACATATTTATTTCACAACATTCACTATTTCCTTTATTAAAATACAACTATTACCAAACATGGCAGACTTCATGAGAACATGTAGCAGTATTGCTCAGTGCTGAACAACAAATACGAAGTACAAACATAATTAAACAATCACTTTATAGTGTCTGCTCTCAAAACTTGTGTTTTCTGTTTGGATGTTGAATGCAGCATAATCCTCACTGAGGTTAAAAAAACGAACAACTTTTCTGGTCGATCCTCGCGTTGTCTCCGGGACTAAAGTGAATCTCAAATTTGACTAACTTCCAAGTTTATGGCCACAACCTTCTGCTATACAAGTGAAAGGCATGGATTATTATACAGATTTAACTTTTACCAACTCACAGGCAATGCAGCAGCTCACAGGCTCAATATGTGATTACGGCACTGATAAGAGTAGTCCCTCGGCGTTAGCGCTTATAATAACAATGTCATTAATACTTGGTTAATATTCAGGTCATGACATGTAATTGGAGTATTGTTAGTGGTTTTTGGATGACTTTTTTACGAGGGCTTATTGGGCAGGATAGATTAATCCCATTAGCTGCATTGATAGTGGTCTTGTACAAGCCTAATATTAAAAATTAAATTGCATTAAAAAAAAGAAAAACATGTTTTCTTGTTTGACATATGAATTGTGAATGGTAAGCCAAATTCCAAAAAAAGTGCAGTTCCCCTTTAAAACAGTAATACTAACCGTCGGGTTAGGCGAGCGCCTGGCCATGGGGCCCGGCTAGGCACAGCCCGAAGAGGCAACGTGGGTCCCCCCTACAATGAGCTCACCACCCATAGCAGGGGCCATAGAGGTCGGGTGCAATGTGAGCTGGGCGGCAGCCGAAAGCAGGGCACTTGGCGGTCCGATCCTCGGCTACATAAGCTAGCTCTTGCGACGTGGAACGTCACCTCGCTGGGGGGAAGGAGCTAGTGCGCGAGGGGGAGAAGTTCCGGCTAGATATAATCGGACTCACTTCGACGCACCGCAAGGGCTCTGGAACCAGTTCTCTCGAGAGGGGCTGGACTCTCTTCCACTCTGGCATTGCTAGCAGTGAGAGGCGACGGGCTGGGGTGGCAATTCTTGTTGCCCCCCGGCTCAAAGCCTGCACGTTGGAGTTCAACCTAGTGGATGAGAGGGTAGCTTCCCTCCGCCTTCGGGTGGGGGGACGGGTCCTGACTGTTGTTTGCGCTTACGCCCCAAGCGGCAGCTCAGAGTACTGTTGCGTTGACCAGATGTCCTCCAGGGAATTTAAGTTTCTGGTCACTCCCAAGTTCTTTTTATGGCACATAAGCTGAAGTTTAAAGTGATCACCAGGCAGTAGTTGGTATTTTGTGGTTTATTCTCAAAGCTTTGACAATAAACGTGAGACCAATCCAGTACAGAAGCGTTCACTAGCGCAGCTAAGATGGATCTCCCCCAAACCCACGGAAGTGCTGTGTTCTTCCATCTGTCCCTCGCTCCCACCCTCGTTGTTATGGCTACTCCCTGAGTTATCTCTACTCCCTGCATTCCAGAGCTATCAAAGCCAGACCATACCGTACACTTTGAAGACTCAAAAGAAAACAAAATGGAGCTGTTTTGCAAAACGACCACGAAACTAAAGAAGTAACACTTAAATATGGATATATGTAATTATCCACTTCCGTCAGTACCCACCCTTTTTGGATTCACTCGAGGGAGTACTGGAGAGTGCTCCCCCGGGTGATTCCCTCGTTCTACTGGGGGACTTCCACGCTCATATTGGCAACGACAGTGAAACCTGGAGAGGCGTGATTGGGAAGAATGGCCACCCGGATCTGAACCTGAGTGGTGTTTTGTTATTGGACTTTTGTGCTCGTCACAGATTGTCCATAACAAACACCATGTTCAAACATAAGGGTGTCCATATGTGCTCTTGGCACCAGGACACCCTAGGCCGCAGTTCCATGATCGACTTTGTAGTTGTGTCATCGGATTTGCGGTCTCATGTTTTGGACACCCGGGTGAAGAGACGGGCGGAGCGTTCTACCAACCACCACCTGGTGGTGAGTTGGCTGCGATGGTGGGGGAGGATGCCGGACAGACCTGGCAGGCCCAAACGCATTGTGAGGGTCTGCTGGGAACGCCTATCAGAGTCTCCTGTCAGAGAGAGTTTCAATTCCCGCCTCCGGAAGAACTTTGAACATGTCACGAGGGAGGCGCTGGACATTGAGTCAGAGTGGAGGATGTTCCGTACCTCTATTGTCGAGGCGGCCGATTGGAGCTGTGGCCGCAAGGTGGTTGGTGCCTGTCGTGGCGGTAATCCTAGAACCCGCTGGTGGACACCAGCGGTGAGGGATGCCGTCAAGCTGAAGAAAGAGTCCTATCAGGTTGTTTTGGCTCATAGGACTCCGGAGGCAGCAGACAGGTACCGACAGGCCAAGCGGTGTGCGGCTTCAGCGGTCACAGAAGCAAAAACTCTGACATGGGAGGAGTTCGGGGAAGCCATGGAAAATAACTTCCAGACAGCTTCGAAGCGATTCTGGACCACCATCCTCCGCCTTAGGAAGGGGAAGCAGTGCAATGTCAACACCGTGTATGGTGGGGATGGTGTTCTGCTGACCTCAACTGTGGATGTTGTGGATCGGTGGAGGGAATACTGCGAAGACCTCCTCAATCCTACCAACACGTCTTCCTATGACGAAGCAGTGCCTGGGGAATCTGTAGTGGGCTCTCCTATTTCTGGGGCTGAGGTTGCAGAGGTAGTTAAAAAGCTCTGCTAGGAACCAGAGCCAAGCCTGTAACATCACGATGTCCATGTGATGTTACAGGCTCTGGATGCTGTGGGGCTGTCTTGGTTGACAAGACTCTGCAACATCGCGTGGACATCGGGGGCGGTACCTCTGGATTGGCAGACCGGGGTGGTGGTTCATCTATTTAAGAAGGGGAACCGGAGGGTGTGTTCCAGCTATCGTGGGATCACACTCCTCAGCCTTCCCGGTAAGGTCTATTCAGGTGTACTGGAGAGGAGACTATGCCGGATAGTCGAACCTCGGATTCAGGAGGAACAGTATGGTTTTCGTCCTGGTCGTGGAACTGTGGACCAGCGCTATACTCTCGGCAGGGTCCTTGAGGGTGCATGGGAGTTTGCCCAACCAGTCTACATGTGCTTTGTGGACTTGGAGAAGGCATTCGACCGTGTACCCCGGGAGGTCCTGTGGGGAGTGCTCAGAGAGTATGGGGTAACGGACTCTCTGATTGTGGCGGTCCGCTCCCTGTATGATCAGTGTCAGAGCTTGGTCCACATTGCCGGCAGTAAGTCGGACCCGTTTCCAGTGAGGGTTGGACTCCGCCAAGGCTGCCCTTTGTCACCGATTCTGTTCATAACTTTTATGGACAGAATTTCTAGGCGCAGTCAGGGCGTTGAGGGTATCTGGTTTGGTGGCTGCAGGATTAGGTCTCTGCTTTTTGCAGATGATGTGGTCCTGATGGTTTCATCTGGCCAAGATCTTCAGCTCTCACTGGATCGGTTCGCAGCCGAGTGTGAAGCTCTGTCATCCGGGAGGAGCTCAAAGTAAAGCCGCTGCTCCTCCACATTGAGAGGAGCCAGATGAGGTGGTTCGGGCATCTGGTCAGGATGCCACCCGAACGCCTCACTAGGGAGGTGTTTCGGGCACGTCTGACCGGTAGGATACCACGGGGAGGACCCAGGACACGTTGGGAAGACTATCTCTCCCGGCTGGCATGGGAACGCCTCGGGATCCCCCGGGTGGAGCTGGACGAAGTGGCTGGGAAGAGGGAAGTCTGGGCTTCCCTGCTTAGGCTGCTGCCCCCGCGACCCGACCTCGGATAAGCGGAAGAAGATGGATGGATGGATGGATGGATGGGTGGGAGTTTTAACACAGTTATCATTAATACCGTTTATCTTTACATTCCTACCCAATATCTATCCATTTTCTATCGCGAGTGTCTGCCATCTTTGATCAGAAGTGGGATAAATCAGACAAAAACAGCCTGGTTGTTTTTATGTATGTACCCCGCTTAAATCACCAACGTGTGGGATTCTTTGTTTGGGCACTCGATTCCATGGAGTGAGACTAGTTTGTTAGGCACTATGTTTGGCCATACCATATCCATGATGGTATACCAAAACCGGGGCAAACTTTTGGTGAAAATGTATTTAAAAAATGGAATGCAAAGTGGGGCCCACAAAAACTGAGATACCACAGTACTTTACATTTCAAGATGACTTACACATTTGCCATTAAGTCTGAACTATTACCAACTTGTCATCTTTGAAAATATGACGTATGGTACAATATATATAAACTTGCAGATTTATAATTGCAGCAGTTTTGTGTATTGACCTACTTTGACATAGGCGATGAGGTCTGTGCAAAGGGGGTCAGTCGGTCCTGCTGCCGGACCAGAAAAGCCGATGTTGCCTTCCATTGTGATTTCGCGAGATTTAGAAAACTTTTGTCCTGAATGTTAATGAAGGCAAAATAAATCCGTAGTTTTTTTTCTTCTTTCTTTAAAGAATGTATTCTCTGAGTAGCCAACTCTTACCGATGACCCACACAAGAAGGTTCTTCTCCTTAGAAACATCTAGTTGTCCAAAGCTCACTTTAACATCCACACACCCCATCTGAGGTCTGCACAAGAAAAATAAACATAATGCAAACACAGTAAACAAAAAATATATTTGGATTTAAGGTAGTCTAAGATGGTACAACATTACTTCCAATTTTGTCACCATGAGCTATATTTCACAATATTGCACAATTCTACTACAGTATAAATGTGATTGAATATTAGAATTGAGATTGCGATTCTCTGAAACAATTTTTCAAACACCATGTACAGGACCATGTGCTTTTTATTTAAATCAAATCACACTGTTTTACTATAAACATACTGCAAATATTGTATGTTTCCTATCGTCTTGTCCTTAGTGTCTATTGTCTTTCTGCCGTTTTAATGGGAGGTCCGGAAAGGGCAATCGACTGAGGAACTTTTTCAATAAAAATTTATAGAAAGTAGACAAAATAATACATTGAGTAAAAAAAATATCGGTACACTCGCATACTCCACAATACATTCATGCATGTAATGGACAAGTAAAAAAAGGAAATTATTAATGTGATCCCTTCTCCCGCGAGCTAATGAATTATAGCCATGCATGCCTCGGTGGCCAGAGCAGTGACGCCAGGATGTTGGTTTGTGATGCAATATAGTACCGCCTTGTCTAAATCGTCGATATTTAAAAATTTGATTGCATGTTAATGTAAATATAGAATAAAATTGTTTTCTTTTTTTGTGCAACTCTAGATACAGTAACTGTAGATAGATGCATACACTGCTTTTACGACTTACTGTAATTGTCGCTTGCTCGCAAAATCACAATATTGTGGAACCTCTTCTTTGAATTTGTGTGTTTTGTTTTTTACCCGCATATACTCCAAAAGAAAGAGCAACTGAAAAAAGTACTATGCGAAGGAACATGAGAAGGGGAGAATATACATTGAGAGTTGTATGAAAGTTTACAGTTAATACATACTTATTATCAAAGTTAAAATACGATATTACTGTTGTTCTGTCTTATTTTTAAAAGTAGTTATATTATTTGTATATTTGTGTTGAAATGAAGTGTGACAGTCAGGTGTCATCAGTCTGAGTCGTTTAACATTTGTTTTTCCTTACCATAAGTAGTGGTTAGCTTTTTCTTACACTTCTATGATGACTATATTGCCATACAAATTGCCAGTATGGTTAAGGTTTTGTGGTGACATTTTAATTGTATAATAATATTTATAATTTCAATATTTCCAATGGAAATATTAATGAAATGTGTACAAATCCAAGGCTGGATGATTGTGATTGTACGAAAGCCTATTGTGTGCCTTTAACCAGTTTTGTAATGTTCCTATGCATTTAGGTTGATAGGTCAATCTGTGACGTCATTTCCCCTTTAAAGCACGTCTTTGTCAGAATAGCCGGTTTCAATCAGTGGTGGCAGCCAGCCTTGTGTGCGTTGACGACTAAATGTAAGTTTTGTCACATACTGTTACAGCATTTGAACTGACTGTCGTGCCTTGCTACTTCTGCAAATGTTTGGTGCATTGTATGCTAAGATCAGTTGTTTTTGGGTCGATTGAGAGCTAATTAGTCTCGTTGACGGCGTTTACATTTACGTGTAGTTTATTTAACGTCATTGCAACTGCGATGGCGGAGTTTGGCCTTTAGATGGCGACATAGACCACATAATCGCCATGTATGGCTCTGAAGCTTAGAAACTTGTTGGAAGTTCATACATAGTTAAATGCAATATAAAAGTGTGCATAACAACAACATATATACTGCATTTAACTATGTATGAACTTCCAACAAGTTTCTAAGCTTCAGAGCCATACATGGCGATTATGTGGTCTATGTCGCCATCTAAAGGCCAAACTCCGCCATCGCAGTTGCAATGACGTTAAATAAACTACACGTAAATGTAAACGCCGTCAACGAGACTAATTAGCTCTCAATCGACCCAAAAACAACTGATCTTAGCATACAATGCACCAAACATTTGCAGAAGTAGCAAGGCACGACAGTCAGTTCAAATGCTGTAACAGTATGTGACAAAACTTACATTTAGTCGTCAACGCACACAAGGCTGGCTGCCACCACTGATTGAAACCGGCTATTCTGACAAAGACGTGCTTTAAAGGGGAAATGACGTCACAGATTGACCTATCAACCTAAATGCATAGGAACATTACAAAACTGGTTAAAGGCACACAATAGGCTTTCGTACACAGCCGCCCCCAACTGTCCGTATGGCAGTTGAAACTAGAAGAAAGTCTATGAGGTAGTGTCCTCGTCATCAAGAGGTGGAAGCATGATCAGTCGGGCGACTGGGCGAAGGTAGGTGCGATTCTTCACTTGTATTCTGGCAGTCCAGACCCGTCCATCTGCTCCTGGATGTGTCTGAGTGATCCGTCCTACAGGCCACGATCCTCGGGGGAGTTGAGGATCCACTATCAAGACAACTTGACCAGCCAAAAGGGTCTTGCCATCGTT
This sequence comes from Entelurus aequoreus, assembly GCF_033978785.1. Lineage (NCBI taxonomy): Eukaryota > Metazoa > Chordata > Actinopteri > Syngnathiformes > Syngnathidae > Entelurus > Entelurus aequoreus. The sequence goes on from NC_084733.1 coordinate 51,333,973, forward strand.
CCTCCACTTGTTACGTTCTTGCAGAAAATCCACGGCGGAAGGTGGGGATGAAGCACCAGCAACAGCCGCCCCATGAAGGGAGCTAGCTGTCTCTTGTAGAAGCTGTTTCCATGTGGAGAACTTACTGAAATCAGTAAGCTGAGTGGATGAAGCACAGGAAATAGTTCCAACGAAGGCGGATTTCCTCAGCTCTGTGGCATCCGGTTCCAGGTCAGATGTAGGCAAATTGGGCCACTCATTTTCTGGCAGGTAAAGGAAGTGCGGGCCCTTATTCCAGCGGTGCTCTTGGATCATTTCCCAGGTTGACCACTTGTCAAGGAGATCTGCAGGCTGGATCTGGTCGTCCCAGCCAAGGTTGGACTTCCACATATCTTCGATGAGCACCTTACACCGAGTGGTAAATGGTACAATGAATCCTAGGGGGTCATAAAGCTTGGCCAGGACACTGTAGACATTTCGAAGAGTGGCAGCTGATGATTCTGTTGTGTGACGCTTGAAACTCAGAGTGTCATTCAAACAATCCCAGCATAGTCCAAGAGTGGGTTCGTGGAGGTTATCACTTGCTTTGGATAACCACAGCTCACTAGTTGCTGATCGTGCATCAGGTGGTAGATGGGCCACAACTTCTGGCATGTTGCTAGCCCACTGTCGGATCTCGAAACCTCCCTTGCTAAGAAGTTCACGCAGAGTGTCAATGAGAGCTTTGGCTTCTTCAACCTTACTCAGACTGTGGAGGCAATTATCCACATAGAAGGAGTGCTCAACCACTTGCATGAGCAGAGAGTCTGGTGGCTCATAGTCCCTGACGTGCTGCTGTAAGGCGTACACTGCACAACAGGGGCTGCAGGTTGTTCCGAAAGGTAGGACCTGCCATTCAAGGATCTGCGCTCTAGATTCCCTTTCCATGTTCTGCCACAGGAATCGAAGGAGTGGTTTATCATGGTCAAGTAAGCGGATCTGGTGAAACATTGACTTGATATCCCCGCTTATGGCTATTGCATGACATCGGAACCGCAAGAGGACTCCAATCATAGTAGGGCCCAACGTTGGTCCAGGGAGGAGATGATCATTCAAAGACTGGCCATTGTAGGAGAAAGAACAGTTGAAGACCCCTCTGTCTTTCCCATTGTGGTGCACCATATGATGTGGTACGTACCACGACTCAGTACTCTTTGCTGCCTCCTCTGAAGGAATCTCAGCAACGTATCCTGTTTTGATAAGTTTGTCCATCTCTCTACGATAAGAGGTTGCAAGGTGAGGGTCTTTGGCCAACCTGCGTTCAATGCGGCGCAAGTTTGGCATTACAGCATCTGAAGGTGCACATAGCATAGTGCTTGGCTGGCGACGTAACAGGGGTGTCGCGTAGCGCTGGATACCATCAACAGGTACACGCTTAGAGTCAGTCTGTAAAAGAGAGAGACCTTGTTGGTCTTGCTTGGAACGAGATGCAATCTTCTCGCTGACGTAAGGGAGAGTATCGATCTGCCAGAGACGTTCCACATTCTTGAAAAGTTCGGTATATGGGGATTCAGTGGTAACGTGCAGACAGGAAGGCTGATGGGAAGATGCATAAATCACAGACGGACCTTGTAGGGACCAGCCTAGGTTGGTACAGACTGCTATGGGGCCGCCAGATGGGCCTGCTCGCACCGGCTCTGTAGGAGCAAGAAGCTGGGACATATCAGAACCTATGAGGAGTAGCGGTTGCGCTCGATGGATAGGCAGCAAAGGAAGGTCTTTGAGGTGCTCGTAGCGTTTTTGGAGGGCCGCTACTGGATATGTGTGCTGAGATAGGCTCAGATTCTCAGCTGTGAAGGCATTTTTAATCCAATACTTCTTGCTTGGCTTGAAGATGGGGGAGACGTGAAGGCTGACTGACGAACCATTGAGCACTTTCACTTCTTGTTGAACAGTTCTCAGGTGAAGGGTTTCAGGATGCTTAGCAAGTTGTAGTTGCTCTACTGCATAGGGGAGGATGAGTGTTCTCTCAGAACCATCATCGAGCACAGCAAATGTCTCTAGAGTGCGGTCTCCATTTTGTAGGAGCACTTTAACAACTTTCAGCAAAACTCTTTGAGGGCTTTGAGGCTGTTCCAGGTAGACTGTGGGTTTTTGGTTACTCATCATCAGGACTTGTTGAGATGACTCTTGGATCGTGTCATGCAGTACTGTGAGGTGAGTCTCTTTGCATAAGTTACAAGGGCGTTTAAGCGTACATGCTGCAGCTTTGTGGCCACGACCGCACTTCCAACATCTGTTACCTTCTTGGATCCACTTAGTAATCTCACTGGTATTCAGTTTCTTGAAGTCCAGGCATGAGTTGAGGTAATGCTCCTTACTGTTGCAAAATGGACAATAAGGACTAGGTTTAAAGGGTTGTGACTTTGTCAGATTGGTGCTCTGGCTGCTACCGGTTTCACCAGAACATAAGAGAATTGATGCTGTCCTTTGTTTCGGCCATGGACTATTATAATCCTCCCTCTTGGCAGGAGGAGGCCCCGGGTTGTAGAGGTGAGTGACTCGGCTGGCCAGGCGCTTAGCTTGAGCTTTAACTTGGAGCCAGGATGCCAGGTCGGGCAGGGTGTAAGTTTGGTTGGTACCTGGCTGTAGAATGCCTCGACAAAGACAGTATTCCATAAATCCGTCTCGGTGAGCAGGAGGCATTTTACTTATGAGGCGGTCAACGTGAGAACCACATTTGAGCTCGCATCCAAGGGGTCCCTCTAAAGTCCGCAGCATACCAACTAAGGTCTGAACTGAGAGAGCGAAGGTGTCGAAAGCTTCTGCATCCCCCCCTCAGTCGATTGCCCGAAAGGGCAATCGACTGAGGAACTTTTTCAATAAAAATTTATAGAAAGTAGACAAAATAATACATTGAGTAAAAAAAATATCGGTACACTCGCATACTCCACAATACATTCATGCATGTAATGGACAAGTAAAAAAAGGAAATTATTAATGTGATCCCTTCTCCCGCGAGCTAATGAATTATAGCCATGCATGCCTCGGTGGCCAGAGCAGTGACGCCAGGATGTTGGTTTGTGATGCAATATAGTACCGCCTTGTCTAAATCGTCGATATTTAAAAATTTGATTGCATGTTAATGTAAATATAGAATAAAATTGTTTTCTTTTTTTGTGCAACTCTAGATACAGTAACTGTAGATAGATGCATACACTGCTTTTACGACTTACTGTAATTGTCGCTTGCTCGCAAAATCACAATATTGTGGAACCTCTTCTTTGAATTTGTGTGTTTTGTTTTTTACCCGCATATACTCCAAAAGAAAGAGCAACTGAAAAAAGTACTATGCGAAGGAACATGAGAAGGGGAGAATATACATTGAGAGTTGTATGAAAGTTTACAGTTAATACATACTTATTATCAAAGTTAAAATACGATATTACTGTTGTTCTGTCTTATTTTTAAAAGTAGTTATATTATTTGTATATTTGTGTTGAAATGAAGTGTGACAGTCAGGTGTCATCAGTCTGAGTCGTTTAACATTTGTTTTTCCTTACCATAAGTAGTGGTTAGCTTTTTCTTACACTTCTATGATGACTATATTGCCATACAAATTGCCAGTATGGTTAAGGTTTTGTGGTGACATTTTAATTGTATAATAATATTTATAATTTCAATATTTCCAATGGAAATATTAATGAAATGTGTACAAATCCAAGGCTGGATGATTGTGATGATTTGTGTTTGACGTTATTTCTTCACTGACTGATTAAATGATGATGAATGAAAAAATGGCGTAATACTAAAATAGTTTACCTGTTAAAAAAAGGCAGGTGTGCTTCACAGTACTCAAAACTATTCTTGACGCTTTCATGAAGTTTGAGAGTCACTGACACAAGCAAGTGGTTTTCCTCTTCCTTCAGTTGGTATGACCCCAGAATAGGAGGAACAGGGACCTGTGGAAAATGTTGGACGTATTTAACAAAGAAAAGGTGAACTTGAATTAGCTGTGTGTTTGTAACCTGAGATGTGTAGCCACAAAGTCGAAAGGGTTCCAAAGGAGGAGAGAAAGGAAACTTGTAAGGTCCAGAGAAAGATGAGCCATCGTCGTTATCAACACTGCATGCTGTTAAGATATTGGAATCCAAGGAGGTGACGCAGGGATGCACCAAAATATCCTGCAATGGTGATCCATTAGGTGGCAGAGTTAGGGTCACTGTCACATTTGGGAGCACCCCCTCCACTTCACACTGTTGATAGTAAAACAAAGTGCAATGAACAGACTGAGAGCAATGAGTACAAAAAGTAATTTTGCTTTAGAGCTTACTTTGCACATCACTGTGCCAAACACATCCCACGTATCTCGTCTACTTGGGTCACCATACTGTTTTGAGCGCACCGTTTCTGTTAGTGCTATGTTCACAACAGCACGTCCCTTGTGGAAGCTTGTTTTCCAGGCTGGCTGCTTCTGGTTCCCAGCAGGAGCGAGAACAGAGGCTGAAGCAAGTACCCCCAAAGAGGGCACATCAAGGGGTGTACCAAAGGGGCAAACATGCAGGAGCACAGTGGGCAGCACTGCCAGTCGAGAGGCTGTCACCTCACTATCGATCTTACCCCCCGAGTCCAGGAGAAAATTCTGCAAACCAGTCAAAAACGTGATGCCCAGGGAGACGGACAGCAGGTTGGTTAAAGGGGGCCGGGGCTCAGCCGGAACATCCACTAGACCTAGGCAAGCTAGGATGAGAGGTCCATGAGTGATGACCAATACTGGCCAGAGTGCTCCCTGGCCAGGACCGTCCACACACAACTCACGAACAGGTGTCCGTGGGCAACGACGACAATCATCTCTGAGAAGAACGAATGGCTTCTGTGGATCTGAGAGGCCGAGCTCAGTCAGCAGGAGTCCGAGCACAGTGTTGTCCTCTGGAACAGCGACATAGGAGGAGCCTGCTAGTATCTTTGCACGATGCTCCACCGTAGCAAACCTCCTGCGTGAGTGAACATGGAGCACAAGCAAATACAATTAGTGTGAATTTGACTTTATTTCGAACATGCAGGCATACAACATGATACATCACAATTTCCAGTTTCTCTATTCAACATGTTCGAAAAGGAGCAGGAAGAAACAGAGTTTATTTAATCCAACCCCTTTTCCTTTACATAGCAGTTGCTAAAACTTTTGTTCACTTCCTGTTCTCAATTTATTCACACTATACTTCATAAGTAATAACAATACAAATGTATAAATAAATAAATAATAATTAGTGAAGTAAGTTATATTTCATATGGTGAGATAAGTAAGATTATCTAGAAAATGAATGGATGGTGACGTCACAAGATATATATATATATATATATATATATATATATATATATATATATATATATATATATATATATATATATATCTATATATATATATATATCTATATATATATATATATATATATATATATATCTATATATATATATATATATATATATATCTATATATATATATATATATATATATATATATATATAGATATATATATATATATATATATATATATATATATATATATAGATATATATATATATATATATATATATATATATATATATATATATATATAGATATATATATATATATATATATATATATATATATATATACATATATATATATATATATATATATATATATATATATATATATATATATATATATATATTATTACACTATACATATGACCGTAGGTGCTACGGTCATATGTAATTATATAAAAGACAGATGCAGAAATTAAAACACATCAATTATTATAAAGCTATATACGAACCTTGAAAAGCGTACAGACGCATTTTCCCCATTATCTTGAGAAATAATCCACAAAGCACGAAAACTCATTTATCCAGTTGCACTACACAAAAAGCTACAAAAACTGTGACAACTTTAAAATATGTCAAATTATACTTTCGTCATTTCATCGACTGACATATTACTGGAAGCATCGGCAACACACAGCTACTTACTTCCTGTTGCTATCTCACGTGACACAATACGCGCCAATCACCTGACAAAAACGCATGCGCACTGGCGAGGATTGGCCACCGTCTCCACCCTTCTCTACCATACAGGAAGCTGCTGGACTGCTAACCAGCGAGCTGTCAACAAAGGACAAAATTCAAGCAAATCCATGTGAAGGTCGGCGGCTGTGCCGACCTTACTCTCCTCCATCCAAGTTGTATTTCGTCACAGTCCAACATGGCGACGACTGCACAACTGTTTGAGGTAAGATGATTGCTGCTGTCCTGAGTCTGAGTTGTGTTAGCTCTCAGTGGCTAGGTGGCTAAACATCCTAGCTTTTTATAAACATGGATGCATTTATCTGTTTATATTTGTACAGTATTTACAAAACGAACCACTGTGCTGGGTTGGTGTGTTTAGCAGATTATATGAATTGTACAAAGCAATGTTCGTCGAAGTAGTTTAACATCGCCGGGATGCTTATAAATTGTGTTCTGGTTGCTCTGAGATGATCGACGATATTCATTTTTTATTTGTGCATATTAGGAGCCCTTTGATGCAGATGAGTACATTGAAAGATTGGCATGGAGGACCCCTGGAGGAGGCTCCAAAGGAGGAGCTGAGGCATTTGACCCCAAACGGTACTGTTACGTTATTTCTAAAAGAAACAACAAAACACTAAAAGACTGCATATAAACTTCCTACTTCATACTTCATCCGTAAAATATGCAAATGTATACAATCGTGTGCACAGTTGCAGTGGTCATCTTAAAGGCAAACTGCACTTTTGGAATGTTGCCAATCATTCACAAGTTTTATGTGAGACAACCACACATATATTTATCTTTTTTCAATGCATTCTAACTTGTAAAAAAAAACGCTAACAAAATTCTGCTAACAGAGATAATGGGATTCGCTCTATTACGCCCATAAAGCCCTCTAAAAATATCAAAGATTTACATACATGCTGTAAGTTAGAAACAGGTACATTAGTAGAGGTGTCCAAAAAAAATAAAAAATTCAAATTAATTGCGATTCTGGGCAGCACGGTGGTACAGGAGTTAGTGCGTGGGCCTCACAATACGAAGGTCCTGGGTTCGATCCTGGGCTCGGGATCTTTCTGTGTGGAGTTTGCATTTTCTCCCCGTGACTGCGTGGGTTCCCTCCGGGTACTCCGGCTTCCTCCCACCTCCAAAGACATGCAGGTTGATTGGCAACACTAAATTGGCCCTAGTATGTGAATGTGAGTGTGAATGTTGTCTGCCTATCTGTGTTGGCCCTGCAATGAGGTGGCGACTTGACCAGGGTGTATCCCTCCTTCCGCCCGAATGCAGTTTAGATAGGCTCCAGCACCCCCCGCGACCCCGAAATGGACGAGCGGTAGAAATTGGATGAATGGATGGAATTGCGATTCTTATTTGTAACGATTAAAAAGAAAAACCCAAAATCTTTTTTGTTCTCTCTCAAATCTGTCCTGTCCAGCCACTCGGGTAAATTATATTGTTGAAACTAGATGCCCATATCTGCTGTACAGATTTACTTTAGCAAAAGAGAAGTGTGGGAATCGAATCGTTAGCCCCAAGAATTAAATTGAACTGAATCGTGTGGTGCCCAAAGATTCACAGCCCTAATAATAAGAAGTAATTTTTCCTTTTTGTGTTCATTTTAAACATACGATGGTGCATTACTTGCAAAGATGCATTTCATCGTTCAATATTTCCTTCAACATCAACAACAACACTACTAATCTTGGTAGACTTCATGAGAGACAACAAAGACCACTTTGGGACGAATGATGATCCAGAGCCTTATATTTTAAGCTTGAATTTATTGAGTATGAGTGCAGTAAGTGCTGGACAAGAAATACAAACTACAAACATAATAAAACAATCACTTACTGTACCATATCAGCTCTCAGTGGTATGCCGACTGATGGGATGTTCATATCGTTTCGTTTAGATGAAGAATTAATCATTATCCTCACGCAGGTAATGAATTAATTTTTTTTTTTTTAAGTGAGCGCAAACTGGCATGTTTTCATGTCTTTCTCGCAATGTTCGGGTAGTTGTATGTGAAAGTTGACCAACTTCTCAGTACATGGCCACAATCTTCTATACAAGTGAGAGGCATGATTTAAAATCTAGAATTAAATTTCACCAACTCAGAGGTGATGTAGCAGCTCACCAGCTCAGTATGCCAATAGCTGCATAAGCTAGTTACTTCTTTGTAGTCATGGCGCTGCTATTAGTAGTTCCTCGTCGTTATCGCTTATAATAACAATATTGCTAATATTTGGTTAATATTTATGTCACGACATGTAAATGGAATATTGTTGGTGGTTTTTGGATGTTTTTTATAGGGATTTATGGGCGTAATAGATGACTCCCATTAGCTTCATTGTTAGCCACCTCAAACTTGCCGTATATTACAAATTACAATGCAGAAAAAAAGAAAGACATATGTGTTCTTGTCTTACATAGGGATAGTGAATGATAGGCAAAATCCCCAAAAAGTTCCCCTTTAACCCTGTAGTGCGAGTAGTAAAACATTTTGAATTCAGTTTTGCTCGCCGTCCATTAATACAGTATAAAAGACAATCTGTTTGACAGTAAACAAAAGTTGCTTAAATGATATCCATTGGAAGTCATTGAAGTTTAGCCTTATTTCAGAATGTAAGACTTTAATAAAAAAAGTATTTTATGACAAGTTACCTCAGCCGTGCTGTTTGAGTGAACATCTATAAGTTTTAATAATTTTTTAATTGCCGTTTTTATTTTAGAAAAGTTAGAAAATGTGCCCACTGCCCAGAAGAAAAAGGAAGATTCCAAAGTGGAATCTGTAGTTAATTTAGTCAAATTAATTATTATTATTATTATTATTATTATTATTATAGAGGTTTATTTGAAAGAGGGACAGATACAAAAACATAGACGTCTGAAACAGTTATCCAATGTATGCATCATAGTGTTTGTAGCCAAAGCTAATTTACAACACTTGTCCCCAACAACAACAACACAGATCCAACATCATTAAAATAGGAAAATAAAAAATAGAATAAGGCAAAGATGAGTCAATAATAATGATAATAGAAATAATACAGACAAAGTGCAAACTAGATACAAGACAATGATAATAATAACACAGATAAAGTGCAGACTAGATAAAAACCAATTAGTAAAAAATAGTAAAAACTAAACATGGGAACACGATTGTTGCTCAACTAGCCATAATTTTGTTTGTTTTTTGAAAGTGACAAGTGCAGGTATACTTTCCAAAGTGTCAGGTAAAGAGTTCCACAGTTGTGGTCCTTTTTTTGAAAAGGCAGTCTGGGCAAAAGATGTTTTACGGAATGGAACGCAACAGTTGCCTTTTGACATTGCTCGGGTGGTAGATCTGGTTACACTTTTACAATTACAATTATGTCTTTATATACAATATATGTACTGTACATTGCTGAAAATATAGCACCCTTTACGCAATGGAATTGCGTTGTTTACACTTGGTAAGTTATTTTCCATTAACAGACATGCCACAACACTTAATTTATATGTGTGTTTATCCCTCTTGCCTTATCTACTTCCTCCACTAAACTGTTGCCACCACGTCGTTGGAAGCTCGTAGTGAGGAGTCAGAGACAACGTATCTTCAGAGGCCACCACATTTGAGTCACCAACCCGGGGAATGAGTGTCTACTGGGAAAGGCTGGGAGATGTCTTTAAGCTGCAGCCATTGCTTTGGGAATTAGTCAGAAGATTATACACTCATCATTTTGGGATGTTTCCTGCTCCGTGAAATATGCTGCTGACTTAGAACATTTGCTCTACAGCCTTGATGGCGCACAAAATGCAGCCGACGAAGCTGCTTGAGCTTCTTAGGGCTGGGGTACCCAAGAATTAAGTATGTGACATTATTCTGCGACTAATAACATTTGTGTACAATAACTGTGAGGTCAGTGGGACAAGTTTAACAGTGTGGGACTTGATTACTTTTCCAGGCAAACTGCATGATTTTAAACTGTGGCTCATTCCCGTTGGAGTGTATGCGTCTAAACAACACTTTTCTACCGCATTGCAGATTGTTGGATGAGTTTGAGAACCACATTGAGGAACTGAAGCAACTGGATGAGAAGATTCAGCGGCGAGTTGAGAAACTGGAACATCAGTGTCACCGGGAGGCTAAGGAGTTTGCCCACAAAGTGCAGGACTTGCAGAGGAGCAACCAGGTGTGTTGTGTGGCTCACTTGGACATATCTTTTTGGTATTGTCGATATCAGTGGTTCTCAAACTTTTTTCACCAATTCCCACCTCAGTAAAAACTTGTCTCTCCACTATAATGACCAACAATAAAATACACCAGCAAATAAGTAGTCTTAAGTATTCTTTAAAAACAACACAGAGGTTTTATTTAACATGTACCATAACCGTATCCACTTGGCATCCATAGCACCGGTCACCCAGGGGGCGGGGGTCCCCACATCTGCAGTCCCTTCCAAGGTTTCTCGTTATTCTCATTGGGTTGAGTTTTTTCTTGCCCTGATGTGGGATCTGAGCTGAGGATGTTGTTGTGGCTTGTGCAGCCCTTTGAGACATTTGTGATTAAGGTCTATATAAGTAATCTTTGATTGGTTGATGATTGATGTATATTTATTTTTTTGGCCACTGTAGCATCACACACAGTTTGAATATAGAAAAATAAAACACAACTTTAATCACATGATTATTTGGCGTAACACTAGATAGCGCCCACGTACCACTAGTTGTACATGTACCACAGTTTGAGAATCTCTGGTTTAGATACTTTCTGATATCAGTGTAAAAACAGCACTTTTGGAGCATTGCCTATCATTAACAGTTACTTTAAAAAAAGGAGAAAATGTTGCCCCCATTTTTTATTTTTTACAGAATTTAGTGACATACAAGTTAAACAGAGTATTTATTTGAATACTTTAATAACATACATACAATTCTGAGTACAGTAATACATTCACCAATAGAAATGAAAATGTATAACAAACTTTCATAATTATTAAAATCAGCACCAACAAGGTTTTACAGTACTTTGAGTGCAAACATTCCATACAATACGCTCTTTTTCTTCCTTTTTTCTACGCACTTGAAGTTTCGCACTTTTCCCTTATTTGTATTTTCTCATCTAGACCCTAGACACGCTCATCCCGCGCAAGTATGTGAGTTGGGAATGAAGGCGGGCTCTAATGATTGATTTATTAATGAGGCAAAATTTGGCATGACACCCTTTTTAAATTTGATAGTTTTCTGGAAGTTTCTTTCATCATTTTATTACATGTGGTGTACAATGCATCGAAACTTCGAGTGCAAAATAACGTTTAAAATTCCCCGTGTGCTGGACTTATTTCAGCCTCAGAAGCACGTTGGAACAAAAGTACTTACAGGCCTACTGAAATGAGATTTTCTTATTTAAATGGGGATAGCAGATCCATTCTATGTGTCATACTTGATCATTTTGCGATATTGCCATATTTTTGCTGAAAGGATTTAGTAGAAAACATCGACGATAAAGTTCGCAACTTTTGGTCGCTGATAAAAAAGCCTTGCCTGTACTGGAAGTAGCGTGACGTCACAGGTTGTGGAGCTCCTCACATCTGCACATTGTTTACAATCATGGCCACAAGCAGCGAGAGCGATTCGGACAGAGAAAGCGACGATTTCCCCATTAATTTGAGCGAGGATGAAAGATTTGTGGATGAGGAAAGTGAGAGTGAAGGACTAGAGGGCAGTTGAAGCGATTCAGATAGGGAAGATGCTGTGATAGGCGGGTGGGACCTGATATTCAGCTGGGAATGACTAAAACAGTAAATAAACACAACACATATATATACTCTATTACCCACAACACAACCAGGCTTATATTTAATATGCCACAAATTAATCCGCATAACAAACACCTCCCCCCTCCCGTCCATATAACCCGCCAATACAAATCAAACACCCGCACAACACACTCAATCCCACAGCCCAAAGTACCGTTCACCTCCGCAAAGTTCATACAGCACATACAGTATATTTCCCCAAAGTTACATACGTGATATGCGCATAGCGCAAGGGTGGGCAATTAATTTTTACCGGGGGCCGCATGAGCAACCTGAGCACTGCTGGAGGGCCACACCGACAATATTTCTATTAAATTTTGCTTAAATTATTTTTGATATACCGTAAGATAAAAAATAATAATATTTTCATTTAACCTAACTTATCTTTATACAAAAGCAGATGGCTTTTGATGGTTTTATTTTTAACACTTTCTTACACAACACTTCCTGATGTATATTACAATGCAAAAATTTCAATTTCTGTCACTTTATCCTGCCGCCTCTTTGTTGTGAAGGTAGCACGCCTGCAAGGTGATTGGCGAAGAAGGAGGAAGCGGAAATGAGGAGGGAGGATCGATGTGCGTGTGGAAAGAACGAGATAAGTTGAGCTGTGTTAGTATAGGTTGCTCAATAAAAGTTTAAAAAGAGCGTCAGACTTGGTGTGCACTTCATCTGGACGCTACAATTGATGTCAGAAGTGGGATGAAATGCCTCCCAGTTCGCCTTGCCATCAAACCTGGGAGTCTTCATTGAGGGCGGAATTCCCCCATGGCAAGCAGCGTGAGCTGCACCTGTAGACACTGCCTCTGTCCTTCCTCTCTCTCTCTCTCTCTCTCTCTCTCTCTCTCTCTCTCTCTCTCTCTCTCTCTCTCTCTCTCTCTCTCTCTCTCTGCGGCGAGCTCCTCACGTGGCACGTACCTCTCGATGATGTAGCAGGCTGAGCACACAATTAAGCAGCGTAGTATGCGCAAAGTTTTTCTTCTGCCACCAATTGTAGCGTCCAGAAGAAGTGCACACCAAGTCTGACGCTCTTTTTAAACTTTTATTGAGCAAGCTATACTAACACAGCTCAACTTATCTCGTTCCTTTCACACTCACGTCTATTATTCTTATATTCTTTAAACACAGCAACATGTGTACTACAAATTAAGCACACGGCTTTACCTTTACTTGGCAGTCCATGTCTTGTTGAAAACACGCCATTCGTCATCACCTTTTCTTTTTTTAGCGTCTCGGGGATAACCGGGCATCACTTGTCGCTGTGCGCCTTCACTAACAGGACATACGCCCATAAATCACACTTTTCAAAATAAAAGCAGCACAGTTGTATTGCACGCACGACATAGATGTTTTTTTAAATTTATTTTGTAATTTGTGATTGCCGCTGCGCGCACGAGCATACGTCCACACGGAAGTCATACAAATAACGCTTTTCAAAACAAAAGCAGCACCGTTGTATTGCACACTCGAAATAGATACTTTTTAAAATGTATTTTGTAATTTATGATTAGCCTCACGCGGGACGGACAGGGACGTACAAAGGTCACAGAATGCCCAGGTCTGGCATAGCGGCACGCACGTACGGGCAAGCGATCAAATGTTTGGAAGCCGCAGCTGCGTACTCAGGGTACCGCGTATCCAACTCAAAGTCCTCCTGGTAAGAGTCTCTGTTGTCCCATCTCCACAAGCATGCGTATCCAAGCATGCAGCAACACAAACACGTAGCGGCTACGTCGTAGCCGGTGTTTCATTGTTTACATTCCCGAACGATGACAGTCAAGCTTTACCATTGGCCTGTGGAGAACTGGGACAACAGAGACTCTTACCAGGAGGACTCTGAGTTGGATACTCATGCTTGTGGAGATGGGACAACAGAGACTCTTACCAGGAGGACTTTGAGTTGGAAACGCGGTACCGTGAGTACGCAGCTGCGGCTTCCAAACATTTGATCGCTTGCCCGTACGTGCGTGCCGCTATGTGCATGTCACGTACGTAACTTTGGGGAAATATACAGTATGTGCTGTATGAACTTTGCGGAGGTGAACGGTACTTTGGGCTGTGGGATTGAGTGTGTTGTGCGGGTGTTTGATTTGTATTGGCGGGTTATATGGACGGGAGGGGGGAGGTGTTTATGTGGTATTAATTTGTGGCATATTAAATTTAAGCCTGGTTGTGTTGTGGCTAATAGAGTATACTGTATGTATGTCTTGTGTTTATTTACTGTTTTAGTCATTCCCAGCTGAATATCAGGTCCCACCCGCCTCTCACAGCATCTTCCCTATCTGAATTGCTTCCACTGCCCTCTAGTCCTTCAGACTGTACAACTCCTCTCTGGGGGGCAGGGGGGTACTAGGATGACAGGGGATGCAAAACAATAACATATACCCCCATTATTTCTAGTTACTTTTTAAATTTGATCTTAATTCTGTACACTGCTGCTGGAATTTAAATTTTCCTCAGGGAACTCTCCTGAAGGAATCAATTAAGTATTATCTATCTATCTATCTTGTATTGATTCAAATGTGTGAAAAGTACCCATCCTTTCAGATGACGATAAGGATCTACCGAAAAGGCTCAGGCCAAAACGCTCCAAAGTTAGGTTGTACAGGTAACTGGGTCAATAATGTCTTGGAAATATATTGTATTATATAATATTTTATCAATATTATAATTACACAAAATACTTGATGTTTGTCTGATGTTTTCACAATATATGGAGCCTTTGTCTCTCTGTGTCCCCCTAACTGCATTAATTGTTGTGACACCTGAGCAGCAACCTTGTTGTCAGTCGTTGTTATTAAAACAATTAATCACACAACACAGAGGAAAATAACACTAGTTACAATTGGTGCTGTGACCCGGATGAGAGTGAGGTTAAGGGGGTGAGTATAATGGGGGTCAGCCAGTGTGACTGCGCCAGGTGTATGCTGGTAATCCTCACTCCCTGACAACTTCAATAATAGTGCTGGCTGCTGGGCTTCCAGCTCGGGCTTTTAGCTCAGTGGTCACCACACTCGCCTCTCTTACGAACAACCAGAGTTTGCGATTCGGACCGAGAAAGCGACGATTTCCCCATTAATTTGAGCGAGGATGAAAGATTCAAGGATAAGGAGTTTTTGAGTCCATTAGTCCTGCACTTGGGATGAAGCAGTCTAGCGCTGAACAGGCTCCTCTGGCTTCTGATAACGGTATGCAGAGGGTGACTGGCATCATCCATGATGCTCAGTAGTTTTTCCAGTCCTCTTCTCTGCCACCGTCACCAGTGAGTCCAGTTTTATTCCGATCGTAGAGCTGGCCCGCTTGATCAGTTTCTCCAGTCTGGAGAAACTGATATAATACTAGCAATACTAACTCTCGACGCACGGTATTAATTTTCAGTATTTTTGTGTGTGTTCAAAAGTCTTAACAAATGTTAATTGTAATAGTAATATTTTTGTATTTAACAATGAGCTATGCTGCCCTGTTATTATCTTGTTTTCTTACACTTCTGTGTCTTACTGTACTGTATTATATACCATATTTTTCAGACTATAGATTGCACTGATATATTAGCCACAACCACTACATTTTAGGGAAAATATAGTTCTATATATTAGCCGCACCGGACTATGAGTCGCAAATATATACGTTGTGAAAGGAGTTATTTACACAGACATGTTCTGTAAACGTTTATTTACATACCAACAGTGTCTGTAGCACGGCAGTAAAACGGCTGATCAAACAAAACTGAAGTAAACGTCATGAACCCACAAGCTGCTTAAGCTCGCTCTCCAATCAGCTAACAGAGTCAATAACTCCACAGTGACGTTTTGGTGAGTTTACTGCGGAATTTGTGAAACTGAAACAATACATAAAGAATGCCGTTGTAAGTTAATACTAGTAACGTAGACATTTTTAAACGTGTTAACATATTAGCCAGGGCTGGGCGATTTGGCCGAAAACTATATCACAACATATGTTTTTTATATTGATCTATATTGATAATTATTGATACTTTTTATGACTTATTTAAGCCTGGGAATAAATACAGTAAACAATTTCCAACTTACTCAGGGTGCTATTTATCATTGGAGAGAGTATTTGGTAGCCAGGTAGGATGAGCGTGGCCAAGGTAATAAAATATTGAACACTACACAGAGTAGTTTGGGAAGCTACTAGTTAAACCCACACATGGGAAGTGTCAGGATGTCGCCGCACTGTTTGCATTTAAACCAACAAAACTAAAGAGACATTTCTGTTATTGAGTTTATATATCAAGATATCACAGTTTCTCTTCTCACTCCGTGCAGAGAATCCACAGGAAAACAGAAAGACGGCACAACCACAGAAGTGTTATGAGAGTGCATGCTCCTTTTAAAATGGCAGTGTGTACTGTTGACTGAATGACATCAGGGAGCGAGCGGTAGCATGCAGCTGTAGTGGTGACTGGCAAATGTGTCCGGTTGCGTCCTAACTGCGACCAAATAGTCACAAAACGGCGGCATCGTCATTCCGACCCGAAAGCAGAGCTTAGCAGACCCATGCATCTTAGTCAATCAATCAATCAATCAATCAATGTTTATTTATATAGTCATGGTTTTATTACCAAATTTGGAGGTGTTGAAATCGCTAGTGCTAATCGGTAGCATGTTTATGGCAAATCAAATGTAAATTAGTATTGAGCTTGCACATTTTACAAATTATAGTCTTACTGTACCTTAGAGCACCTTATTCTTGCTTTGTTGGCATGGGAAATTACAACGTTACCTAGTGGAAATCTGTTTGAGTCCGCTTTAAGTGCTTGACTGCTTGTTTCCTGGCTAAGTGCTTGAACTGGTGCAGAGTCTGCAACTGGATGTGTCATCAAGTGCAACATAGGTAATGAAATATGGCACTGTTTGATTTTACTCGGTATACAAGTATTGATTTCGGCACCCACCCCTAGTTATCTGTGCAGATGAAAAACTAGCATCAATTGTAACACCATCATGACAGATGACATGGATTAGGTGGCAGTAACGCTAACTAATTTTTATGTACCACTGACAGTAACAAATATCTACGTCGTTTTTCTGTCTGCTTACTACAGTTTATGTCTGTATTATAACACATTATTGATACCCATCCTTACTAGTACACCTTTAAACGATTACTTGACATCACCCGTTTTGCTTACCTTTTTTTCTCAGGTGGCCTTTCAGCATTTTCAGGAGCTGGATGAACATATTAGTTATGTGGCAACCAAAGTTTGTCACCTTGGTGACCAGCTGGAAGGAGTGAACACTCCAAGACAGCGGGCTGTAGAGGCTCAGCGTTTAATGACCTACTTCAACGAGTTCTTAGATGGGGATCTACGCAGCGACGTCTTCAATAACCCAGACAAGGTGGGTATGTTGTTCCCTCCCTCTGTGTGTTAATATGATTGTGTGTGAGACCATTGAGGACTAATCTTGCCGTGATTCTTGCCTGAGGTGAGACTCATGAGCATTATGAAGTAAAGAACACATAATAACCTGTCAAGTTCATCCCCCCAAGTTGCATCCCAATGCTAATTAGGATGAATAAACTGTCATGTGCTAGTTTGCTGATTGACTAGTGTGGATGTCGGGGGTTTCAAGTCAACCATAATTATATTTACAGTAGGTATTGTATCAAAACACATATTTGGTAGCAGTCATGATACACAGATGCACTCATTCAGTCCTTTTAGTAGGACTGTCATAAATCAGTGAGTTATTGGTTCAATCCCAGAGTCACAAGCTTGCTCTCTAAAAAGGGATGCAAAAACATCTGTCCAGATTCCTTTTCCTGATCATACCTCCAAATGAGGGGGGAAGAGAAAAAGTTTCAAGTGAGTAGCTGGAGGGGAATGGCTTTGCTAATCCTCCTGAAAGGGAGGGCTGGCCCGCCAGCGTGGAGACAAGTGCTGCTAAACCCTGACTGCAGGGAGACGGCTACATTACTTACATGGGATTTAGCTAATCTTAGCTGGGGGACAGATACTTAGAAAACCTTCGCTGAGCAGAAAGGCTGGATCCTTCTCACGGGAGCAGAGTAATGATGTTAGCTGAGGCAGGCATCTGCGGGAACAGAGGAGTTG